>NW_004444194.1:1421498-1429954 GCF_000243295.1 Trichechus manatus latirostris
CCTCTGGCTTCTGTGTGGAGAATAAACTGGAGGCCAGTTCTCACTTGGAATCTAACCCTGAAGCACCCTCGCTCCTCGTGTCCCTCATAGAACCTCAGAGTCCAAAATTCACCAACACCTCCTGCGTAGAACCTGTTTCAGCATTTTTTAATCCTTTCTCTCTTCATCAAAGGACCTTCATTTTGCTTTAATGTGTGTGTTTTCCTTAAGACATGTTAATTCTTCCATGTTTCAACATTTTGTTCCAGAGCAGTTTGTGCATTTAAATTATGGCCTTAATTTCAGATGGAACACACGTACACTAGTGTACGTGTGTTCACGTGTGCACCTTACTTTTATAAAACTGTAAAACATAGAGCTATAAATCTCCAGGGGATAAATGGGCAGCATCCGTGAGAATGTCAAGTGTATATCCCCTCTGACCCAGCAGCCCAACGTCTAGGAATTTACCCTGCAGAAACATTCTCAACAAGCGCACAAGGATGTACAGTCAGATTATTCATCACAGCTCTGCTCGTAATAGAGACGAACTGCAAGTGTTTAGGGGAATGAGTACACAGAGACTGATGGATCCATTCACTGGCATCCCACTTAGAAAGAGTGAAGTCTGTTGTACTGGTATGGAAAAAGGTGCTGGATGTGGGAAGGGACACAGCAAATCTCAGAATATTGTGTATTCTGGTCCCATTTTTGTAAAGAGAAAATGTGGTTTTGTATGTTTGTTTTCATTCATTCATTAATATTCACTGAGCACCGGCTGTGTGTCAGGCACTGTCCTAGGTGCTGGGGACACAGCTGGTAACAAGCCAGACAAATCACTGGCTTAATGGGGCTGATGTTCTAGTGAGGGAGATGGACATACATAAGATAAGTAAAACCAAAATCCAGGGGCTGGTATCTGTTCCATGTGTTAAGTGTGCTAGGATTAAAGAAAAAAACCAAGGGAGGGATGGACGGAGGTCTTGGCAGAGGTGAGAGTTTAGATATGGTGGCCAAGGAAGGTTCACCAGGAAGGTGGAAGGGTGGTGTTTTCATAAAAGCTGAAGGAGATGAGGGAAGATGCCCTGCTCTATCTGAGGGAAGAATAACCCAGGAAGGGGGAACAGCCAGTGCAAAGAATGTACGGGGGAAATTCTGAAGGATAAGCACCAAACTTGTGCTAGTTGTTGTTAGCTGCTGTCAAGTTGGCCACTGACTCATGGCACCCCCATGTGCAACTGAACAAAATGCTGCCCGCCTGCGCCATCCCCAAGACCAGTTGCGTATCGGACCATTGTGATCCATAGGGTTCTCATTGGCTGATTTTCAGAAATAGATCTCCAGACCTTCTTCCTAGTCCATCCTAGTCTGGATGCTCCACTGAAACCTGCTCAGCGTAATAGTAATGCACAAACCTCTATCTACAGATGGGTGATGACTGTGCATGAGGTGCATTGGCTAGGAATCGAACCAAGGTCTCGGCCGTAGTTATTTTGGAGGTGGTGTTGGTGTGGGGTGGAGTAGGACAGGGTAAGGACTTTTCACTTTCTAAATTATACAATATAAATTTTAAAAATCATAAAAATTACAATAAGCATAAGTTCCCTTCATACCAAAAACCAAGCCAAACCTGTTACTGTCAAGTCAATTGCAACTCATAGCAACCCTATAGCACAGAGTAGAACTGCCCCATTGGGTTTCCCTTTATAGGGGTCTGGATAGTGTTTCTCTGTACAGTTTAGAGCCCAGAGGATATACCAGCCAGATCCTAACCCATGTGAGCAAAGGAGTTCTAAGAAACAAAGGGAAAGAGGAGAAGCAAAACCAATGGAGTTGTTTGCAACATTCGCTTTGAACCTGATACTCAGGGAGTGGATCATACATGAGCGCTGCGTTCTATTCTCGGAAACATCTCAGACACTGGAGAAGGCCTCACCAGGATGAGGGTGGAAACTTGGGCATCAGAGCTCTCCAGCAAAAGGAAGGGGCTGAGACGTGCATGGCTGTGGTGGGCTGAATTGTGTCTCCCCCCAAAATATGTTCAAGTCCCAGCCCCCAGTCAGTGTGACCTGTGAAGACCTTATTTGGAAGTAGGGTCTTTGTAGATGTAATTAAGTTAAGGATCTTGAGATAAGATCCTCCTGGGTTTAGGGTGGACCTTAAATCCAGGGGCTGGTATCTTATAAAAGAGAGGGAGATTTGAGAGACAGAGACACAAGGAAGCCCCCATGTGAATATGGAGGAGAGATTGGAATGTTGCAGCCACAAGCCAAGGAATGCCAGGAGATACCAGATGTTGGAAGAGGCAAGGAAGAATTTTCCCCTAGAACTTTCAGAGGGAGTGTGGCTCTGCTGGTGTCAGTACCTTGATTTCACTTTGGGCCTCAAGAACTGTGAAAAAATAAATTTCTATTTTTCTAAGCCACCCAGTTTGTGATAATTTGTTACAACAGCCCTAGGAAATCAATACAATAAGTAAAAATGAAATAGCATATGTTAATAATAAAGTAGCAGTACTAATAAATAAATAGTAATACAACCAGAGTGCTCCTTAGGAGTGAGGATGGCGAGACTTGGGCTTACCTACTCTTGACATACCATCAGGAAAGACCAATTGCTAGAAGAGGACAGCCTCAATGAGATAGATTGACACAGTAGCCACAGTAATGGACTCAAACATACAATGATCATGAAGATGGCCCAGGACTGGGCACTGTTTCGTTCTGTTATACATAAGGTCACCGTGAGTCAAAGTTCACTTGACAGTTACTAACAACAACAATACTAATAAAAATAATAAAATGTTTATTGTGTACTTACAGTGAAGAAGAACCCCATCCTAAATTTTCATAAGCATGTTATGTTCCCTGATCGTCACAGTAGCCACAGTAAGCGGTAATAAAGTGCTTACATTTATTGAGCACATACTGTATGCCGAGCCTTGTTCTGAGTGTACTGTGTGTATCCATTCATTCCATTTTCAGACAGACCTGTGAGGTAGCCACTCTTCTTCTCAAAGAAGGAAACTCTCTGGCCCGAGGTCCAAGCCAGGGAAGCCCTGCTACCCCCAAACCTTTTCAACTCCTCTCTTCTGCTATTTCTCATGCACACGTTTTTAGTTTTCTGAGCAGAAACTTGATCTACCTGCCCTGGGTAGATTTCTCTTTTCAGAATCAAAGTGCTGAAAATTCTTGGACAAAATTCTATAGAGAAGCAAATGACACATCAAACCCATTTGCTGTTGGGTTTTAAATTGTCTTTTCATTTGATTTTCCTGCTGACATAATGAATCTGTTCCCCTCGTCCCCCACCCTGGATGTGAAATGTAGGTCTTTAGAAATGTCTTGAAGTATGTTAATCCTTGACTCTGGGTTTGCATGCCCAGCCCCAGCCCTGCGATCTCTGGATGCGAAATTACTTGCTCCGCGTGCCGCTGGCCTCGGTGCTGAAAACATCTCAGGCAGCACCAAGGTTGCCCTTGTTAGCACGCTGTTGCTGCTAGAGTCTAGGGCTGTTCAAGTGGTGGAGAGCTCTTTTTTGGCTTGATTTTGGTTGCTGTTGTGAATCAGACAGTTCAAAGTCCATGACTAAGAATCAGAGGCTCACTGGATTATTGGAAGTTGAAATTCATTAATACGACCCATTTGGGATGGGTGTCGTAGGAGGGTTACACTTATGAGGAAATGGAATAACATACGGTGGCTGATCATCACTAAATTAAATTGTGGGAGTTGGTTGAGAGTGGAACAAGGGCTCATCCAATTGGTCCAGTCCACATGGGTAAGGCTCTTGGTGTACCCAAACTCCAATTTTTAAATAAAATCAAGGTCATCCACCTTTCAACAAGGATAACCTGGTTTGATCCTCAGTTCTGTCAGTGCCTCCAGTATGACTCTGAGCAATTTGTTTAACCTCTTTGAGCCATAATACCCCCTCTCTGGAAACTGGGGCTCGCCTCAGAACGGACCTAGTAGAGTTGTTGCAAGGGTTAAACTGAAACAGTGTGTGTAAAGTGCTTAGCATGGTGTCTGCCCAGAGGAAGCACTCAATACAAGGTGGCTGGAATTATGGTTGTTGTGCTTGTTAATGGCCCCATCATAGTTGATCTTATTGCCGAGTTAAATTGTGGCATTTGTTTAGTGGAGCATGGAATATGTCCTAAACCCATACATCTAGGACCCTAGCACCCTCACTCTGTTCCTGATCATTGTGAGGAGCATGTAAATAATATGAAAATAAAGTCTGTTCAGCTTTTCCCGACCAGCTCAACTGCTCAGTTGACTCATTGAAGTCTGTTTCCTCAGAACACACCCATCAGGCAGCCCCAGAGTGGGGCATGGTCTTGACGAGTTAACAAACCAGGCTTGATTTTCACACCAACCACAGAAAGGTGGAAATGAGATGGACAAAGAGAAGGACAGATTGCTTGGACACTCTGCAGGATCTTGCGAAAGGGCTGAACGGCCAGCCATGCCCACTTGGCAAATTGATTTTACTTTAAGCTCTTGGGAGAGCAAGCTCCCGTTGGCAGATGCAGCACATCTCCCCCCACTTCAAAAGAATAGCTTGGTCATTTCCAGTGTCACCCCAGCCCCTCTCTGGGGCTTCACCACTGGCTGTCTATGTATTGATCACTCTGGTTGTGTCGGGGGGAGGGAGCTTTGTGAATTTGCACCTGCCTGCAAGACTGTCTGCTCTCCTGACTTTCGTGAGCCATTTCGGGAGCCAGCGTTTCCTCACATCAAGGATGCATCTCTACTTTCATCCCCCGCCCCCCTTGGCCTCCTCACTAGCTGATTATTCTGGATCCCGCTGACACAGGTGCTTTCTCCCCAAGCCAATCAGGGAGCAGCAAGGCTCAGCTCAGCTAGCAGAGGCATTGCTCACCACAGCTGGGAGTTAGAACCTATGCTTTCTAAATCGGGACAATCAGGCACAACTCTGGGTGGGGCGGAGAAAGCCTGGCCTCCTCAGGCTGGACTACCCAGTGCAACCTTTGACTTCTGCCTGGGGTGCGGCCTCTCCCACCCCCACCCCCGCCAGGAACTCAGCACCTCTCCTTTGTATTCACCAGCCACACTGCTGCGTATTCCAAGGGGCCGACTATGTTCTTAACACACACACTCTTGGAGACTTGGCAGGAGATGAAGTAGGGGGAGAGATGCAGAAAGCAGGACTCACCACCCTTCCTTCTACTCATAGGTATTTATTGAGCACTTACTGTATACCAGGCACTCTCTTAAGTGCTGCGGACAAAGCAGTGAGCAAAGTAGACAGAAATCCCTGCTTTCATGGAGCTTACAGTCTGGTGGGGGAGACAAACAAGAACCAAGAGGAAGAAGGAAAATACAGCGTATGTTTGGCTGGGGATAAGAGCCAAGGGGAGAAAGTTAAGCAGTTAAAGGGGCTTGAGAGTGTCCAGGGGGTGCAGTTTTAGACAGGGAGATCAGAGAAGGCCTTGTGGAAAAGGTGACCTTTGAGTAAAGACCCAAAGAAGATGAGGGAAAGAACCATGTGGGTGTCTTGGGGCAGGGGGAGGTGTGTCCCGAGCAGCGGGAACAGCATGTGCAAAGGCCCTGAGGCAGCAGCATACCTGATGTGTTTGAGGAACAGCTAGGAGGCCAGTGTAACTGGAACAGAATGTGTTAGGGGAAGAGTGGAAGAGACAAGGGCAGGGAGGTGATGGGACAGATCGTGTGGTGCCTTGTGGTCTGTGGTGAGGACGTGGGCTTTTCCTGTGAGTGAGGTGGGAGCCTGGGAAGGCTTTGAATTTTTCCACATGCATTAAGCTGGAATTTTCTTTTCTGCTTATTTGTTCCATTCCAGCACTGCTCTTGTTTCATCAAGAGCTTGGGTTTCTTACCAACCCCGCCTTTTCCCTCTCACTGGAAGAACGACTGCCTGAGTGGGGCGAGGGCAGAAGACTGGAGGCCAGGACGCCTGAATTCTCCTCCTGGGGACGCAATGTGGAGGAGAAATCTTGGAACTGGGGGTGCCTGGCAGACCCCCCCTTCTTTCTGGTTGTCTCCTCCCACCCCTGAGATAGACTTCAGGCAGCACTTCATCATCTTTGTGTGCACACCAATCCCCTGGGCATTGTGTTAAATGAGATTATGACTCAGCTGGTCCACGTAGGCTTGAGACTCTGCATTTATAACAGGTGATGCTGGTGCTGCTAGTCTTCGGACCACACTTTGCATAGCTAGGATCCAAGGCCTGTGTTGCAGATTCTCATCTGTGGACATTTGCAGGGGCCTGTGGAAGAATCCCTGGGTGGCACAGACGGTTAAGCGCTGGACTACTAACTGAAAGGTTGGCAGTTCAAATCCACCCAGCGTGCCTCATAAGAAAGGCCTGGAGACGTACTTCCAAAAAATCAGCCATTGAAAACCCTATGAAGCACCACACATGGGGGTCACCATGAGTCAGATTCAACTGGATGGTGATTGGTTTGGTTTTTTGGTGGGTGGGCGGAGGGACAGGGGGATACATTTGGTAGCCAGCGTGACCAGTCCTGACAGAGCTTTCTTCCTGGATAATAGATGTGATGGGAATGGGCAGCCTCCTCCCTTCGTCGCTGGGTCTGAAATCCCGGCGACGCTGGGCAAGTGAGTCCTGGAAAATGCAGCCCCTGAATGTGCTGCGCGCTCCTGGCCTTCAGGGACTCTTCCTGGAACCTTCCGCGAGGAGCTGATGCAGGAAAGTCACTTCCCAGCGTTCCGGGGCTGGAGGCCAGGGGCGGAGGAGTGAGATGGCAGCTTCGTGCAGAGGCCAGCGAGGCGAGGCGGCCGAGCTGGCAGGGACGGAAAGAGAAGCCCGATTCAAATCGAAGCTTCAGAAGCTCAGCGACGGGAGGAGACCAGGGAGAGGGCTTAGCGTTGCTCTCTGTGTACAAATATTGTCTCCTGTTTTCTGGGCTGCAGGGTGAGGCAGAGCGGAGCGATCGTGCGGCTTTGTCATCCGTCCTCCTAATGACTGTCAGCTCGAGGCAGGAGGCCAATCGGAGGCGCCGCAGCAGGGCTGGCTTTTGTCGCTTCCCAAATTGCCGCGGGTCTCGCTTTTCAGAGTGTGCGTGGCTCGGCTCGCTGCAGCTGCTTTCAGCTGGCTGCACAGGCTGGCGCTGGTTGCAAAGAAGACCTGGCTTTTCTGGTCAGCTTGCAGTCCCGGATTTTCTGTTTCAGTCTCTGTTGTCCCACCTGGAAAAGTAGGCTGTGCTTGGATTCCTCTACCCTGTTTAAAACAAACAAATAGTTGCCGTTGAGTCAACTCTGACTCATGGCACGCTGTGTGTGTCCGTAGAACTTCACTCCATAGGGTTTTCGATGGCCGATTTTTCTGAAGTAGATCACCAGGCCTTTCTTCCGAAGTGCCTCTGAGTGGACTTGAACTTCCAAGCCTTTGGTTAGCAGCCAAGCTCTTTAACTGTTTGTGCCACCCAGGGACTCCCCACCCTGTGAAGGACAGTTTTATGGAGTGTCTAAAATGCCAGAGAGGAGACCTAGGGCCATTAATTTTCCAAAGGAGCAAGCTAGGAGAAGGGGAGCAATTCAACATGGCACTTTCACCGAGATGGGTGATTCTGCCCCCCGCCCCCCCGCCGCCCCGGGGCCATTCAGCAGTGTCTGGAAACATTCTTGGCTGTCAGGGCAAGGAATGCTACTGACATTGAGTGGGTCGAGGCCAGGTGTCATAGGTGCCTAGGACTATCAAAACAAAATACCGCAAGATGGATGGTTTCAAAGAACAGGAGCTTCTTTTCTCATGGTTCTGAAGACCAGAAGTCTGAATCAGGGTATCGGCCATGTCAATTCCTTCTGAGGGCTTCGAGGGAGGAACTGTTCCATGCGTCTCTCCTGGTTTCTGGTGACTGCCAGCAGTCTTTGGTGTTCCTTTGCTGCTTGTAGATGAGCCCTCACATAGTGTCTTCTCCCTGCGTGTGACTCTGTTTCTGTGTCTGTTCTTCCTTTTTATAAAACATCACTCAGAAGAGATTAGGATTAGGACCCACTCTGCTCCAACCTTGTTTAATTTAACTGATAACATCTGCAAGGAAAACCCCTATTTCCCCACACAAGGTCACACTCATAGGTACAGGGGTTGAGACTTCATCATATCTTTTTGGGGAACACAGTTTAATCCATAACACCAAGTATGCTGCTGGGCATCCTCCTGCGCACAGGCCAGCCCCTACCGCAAAGAATGATGCAGCCCCAGACATCAGTAGTGCCTCAGCTGGGAAGCTGTGCCGCAAAGTAACCAACATCCTTGGGCTTTTCTCCCTCTAGTGTCCATTCCCCACATCTAAACCTCCATCTCTGAAAGCGTCAGCTCCACTTACCAAGGCTATTGGGCTGAAGGTGCCCCTGGAGGTCTGGCTGGGAGGCAGGTATTCGGGTTTACCAGCAGGTCGGGTCCTATTAGGAGTGAACAGGATGGACTTTTCCCAAAGGCAGCTCCCCTAGAGGCTCTGGGGGCCT
>NW_004444194.1:1430132-1431505 GCF_000243295.1 Trichechus manatus latirostris
GAGGCAGGTATTCGGGTTTACCAGCAGGTCGGGTCCTATTAGGAGTGAACAGGATGGACTTTTCCCAAAGGCAGCTCCCCTAGAGGCTCTGGGGGCCTCGTCAACCCACAGAGAGCTCCCAGGTGGCAGGGAGGAGCGTGTACCTGGAGAGAGGAGGGTGGTGGGTCAGGGAAAAGGGAAGCCTGGGAGTGACCCTTTGAGTTTCATCAAAAGCAGCTGGGACCACATGAAGACAAGATATTAATAAGAGAAGCTGAGTGCAGGGGCAGAGGAGTTGCCTGAGAACTCTCTGAACTTTCTGTACAGTTCTGTAAACCTAAAGCTGCTCTGAGAAATGAAGTCTATTAAAACAGACAACAACAACAGAACAGATAGGTGGCAGAACGCTCATACCCTGCTGGTGGGCATGTAAAAGGGGTGCAGCTGTTTGGGAAAACACTCTGGCACTTCCTCAAAAAGTTAAACCTAGGTTTACCATTTGACCTAGCAGTTCCACTCCTAGGTGTCTACACAAGAGAAAAGAAAACATATGTCCACACAAAAACGTGTACATGAGTGTTCATAGGAGCACTGTTCACAGTAGTCCCAATGTGGAAACAACACAAGTGGCCATCAATGAATAAATACTGAAGAAAACCCATTGCTGTCGAGTCGATTCCAACTCAGAGCAACCCTATAGCATCCCTGTATCGACCGTATAGGACAGAGTAGAACTGCCCCGTAGAGTTTCCAAGGAGTGCCTGGTGGATTCGAACTGCCAATCTTTTGGTTAGCAGGCGTAGCTCTTAGCCACTACATCACCAGTGTTTCCAGTGGATGAATGGATACACAAAATGTGGTATATCCATATGAGGGAATATTATTTGGCCATAAAAAGGAATGATGCATTGAAACATGCTACAGCATGGATGCGCCCTGAAACTATTATGTTAAGTGGCAGGAGCCAGTCACGAAAGACAGCGTCTTGCACGATGCCAGAACGGGCAAATCCAAAGAGACAGAAAACAGATTGGTGGTCACCAGGGGCTGGGGCCAGGGGAATGGGGAGTGACTGCTAATGGGGACAGGACTTCTTTCTTGGGGTGATGAAAATATTCGGAAAATAGATAGTGATGACAGTCGCACAACTCCGCGACGATACTAATAACCATTGGACTTGTACACTGTCAATGGGTGAATTGCATAGTGTATGGATTACATCTCAATAAAGCCGTTGAGAGAAACAAAGGCAGCCGGCAGGCTGTGGAGAAGATTACAATGCTCACGGTTCCAGAGCTTGTTCTGTAAAGTGCACAGAAAGTCTTTGTGCCCCTTGGCTGGTATCTGATTAGGGACCATTGTCCACTGGGCTGTCTTCTTTTTATTTGTTCTTG
>NW_004444194.1:1431605-1432954 GCF_000243295.1 Trichechus manatus latirostris
TGAGAGAAACAAAGGCAGCCGGCAGGCTGTGGAGAAGATTACAATGCTCACGGTTCCAGAGCTTGTTCTGTAAAGTGCACAGAAAGTCTTTGTGCCCCTTGGCTGGTATCTGATTAGGGACCATTGTCCACTGGGCTGTCTTCTTTTTATTTGTTCTTGGGGCATTTCACGTGACTCCATTTTTTCTGTGTGTTCAGAAACCTGACTTGAGGCTCTTCAGCGTAACACGCTGCAGAGAAGGGCATTGAGACCCTCCCAGGGCGCCCATCTCACGAAGAGGAAAAGCCAGCATCCTCACCGTGGTCCTCACAGCCCCCCACATTCTGTCCTGTACTCCCCACCCTCCTCGCTCACTCTGCTCCAGCCTCACGGGCCTCCTCGCTGCTCCTGGAATGAGCCCAGCATGTTCCCCTCAGGGCTGTCGCCTTCCTCATTCCCTCTGCCTTCAACACTGTTCCCCAGATAGCCACGTGGACTGTCTCCTCCCTCAGATTCTGAAAGGGCAGCTTCTCAGAGGCCTGCCCTGACCACTGTATTTCTTTTATTGAGGTAAAATTCACATAACAGAGTCAACCATTTTAAAGTGAACAATTCAGTGGCATTTAGTTATTCACAGTATGGCACAACCACCACCTCTATCTGGTTCAAGAACACTGTCATCAAAGGAAATCCAAAAATAATAATAAACCCATTGCCGTCGAGTCAGTTCCAACTCATAGCAGCCCTATAAAGGAAATCTAGTACCCATTAGTCAGTTCTCAATTTTCCCCTCCCCCCAGCCCACTAATCTGCTTTCTGTCTCTGTGGATTTACCTATTCTAGATATTTCATATAAATAGAATCACACAATAGGTGACCTGTTGTGTCTGGCTTCTTTCGCTCAGCATCATGTCTTAGAGGTTCATCCACGTAGCGTGTATCAGTACCTCATTCCTTTTTATGGCCAAGTAATATTCTATTGTATGTATATACCACATTGTGTTTATTCATTCATCTCTTGATGGACACATGGGTTGTTTCCACCTTTTGGCTATTGTGAATAAAGCTGCTATGAACATTTGTGTACAAGTTTTTGCAGGAACATATGTTTTCAGTTCTTTTGGGTATATGCCTAGGAGCGGAATTGCTGGGTCATCTGGTAATTCTCTGTTTAACTTTTTAAGAAACCATCAAAATGTTTTCCCAAGTGGCTGCACCATTTTACATTCTTGCCAGCAATACATGAGGGCCCCAATACTTCCACATCCTCTCCGACATTTGTTCTTTTCCATTTTTTTTATTATAACCATCCTATTGGGTGTGAAAGGCCCTAGGTGGCAAAAGCAATTTGCAATCAACTACTAACCTAA
>NW_004444194.1:1433734-1434977 GCF_000243295.1 Trichechus manatus latirostris
GTAGGGACTTGTGTCTGTTTGGCTCTCAGCTCTGTCCCCAGTGCCTGGAACAGGGCCTGACACACAGTAGGTGCTGAATTAGGTGAGATAGAGAAAGAATATCAACATTGTCCTTAAAAAGTGATCTGTGCCAGGTTTGGGGCCTGAAAGGATTCACTCCAGACGGAATAACCGTGCAGTTCCGCCCACTGATGAGCGGAGGGGATCCAAAGTGGAGGGAATATCAGGGGATAATCAGAGGGCACCAGATGATTTCGGTCCAGGCCTGTGGGGGGGACTCTTTGGGGGTCCCAGAAGGGTTTGAACCAGTAGGTCATGCACACCTCTGAACGCCCCTTCTCCTTTCTCTTCACTAAGCCTGAAAGATTTTCCTTAACTCCCTGATACTCCCTTTGAATATATGATTTTAGCCACCATCATAGCAAACTGCATCGTCCTCGCCCTAGAGCAACACCTGCCTGATGATGACAAGACCCCAATGTCGGAACGACTGGTGAGTGACAGACACCTCTCTGGGAGTCTCCCCTTTGCTGTTGTGGTGAATTGATTGAAGGAGGGGAGCGAGGGCTGCAAGGGGCTCTTAGTCCTGGAGCCAAGAGCTGGATCGTGGGCCTCTCTGCCTGGGAGGCCCACCTTTCATGACCACCCATCATCTGGGGGCAAGAGAGGTCCTCACTGGCCATCCCCCACGCTCGCCACCCGGTGGAGCTGGTGTCATCACGGGGGAGATGGGTGACAGGTGGTCACATTGTCCACGAAGACATCACATTTAAAACAAAATTACTGTGAGAGATTTTGACTATACCCAAAAGTAGAGAGAACAGTACAATGAGCCCCAGTGAACCCCTCACCAGATCCAACAGTGGTCAAGATTCTGCCACCTTCACTACTTCTTTCCTTTTCTCCCCCTTGTATTTTCTTTCTTGGATGAAGTATTTTAATGCAAACCCCAATGAAAATTCACCTCCACAAACTTACGTCTGCATCGCTAAGAATACAGATTTTTTTTGCATTGCCACCGTGCCATCACCACGCCCAACACAATTAACATGGTTCCTTGGAATCATCTGAGACCCAATCAGGGATCAGATTTCCATGATTATCTCAGAAATGTCTTTTTACAGTTGGCTTGTTCAAACCAAGATCCATGCATGGCCCACATTGGTTGTTAAGTCACTTAAGATTCTTGATCTATAGCAGTATTTCCCTCCTGCCACTGACCTACTGTAGAAACCAGACCCCC
>NW_004444194.1:1436124-1464642 GCF_000243295.1 Trichechus manatus latirostris
CAGAGGCCGGGGCTGGGGCACTAGCCATTACCAGCCTCTGCAGAAGCATTCTTGGAATATTTTAACAACCAGAAAAGCTGTGCTGGTGTGTACAGGTAAGAATCATCCACAGGTGTAGGATTTGGAAGTGAGGTGGGTGCATAGGGACCAACCTCAAAAGCCTTCGTGGGGCTTTGAAATCTGTGTCTGGTAGAACCTTCTGCAGTGATGGAAATGTTCTACACCTGTGCTACCCAACATGGCAGCCACTTGAAACATGGATACTGTGGCCAAGGAACTGAATTTTTAATTTTACTTCATTGAAATTATTTTGAATCTAAACAGCCACACGTGGCCAGTGGCAACCCTATTGGCCAGCGTAGCTCTAGATAAATGGTTTTACTTGGCCACATGGCATTTGAGGCTGTCCAAAAGGAAGGAAGGTAGATGTCTTCTCTGTGCTTCTGCTTCTCTTGCAAAAGCCTCAGACAGGAGAGCTCCAGGCAGGATGCAGTGGGAAACAGCAAGTTCTGAGAGCAGGGGAGGCGAGAGGGAGGTGTGCACACTCTCCAGGTGGGTACCATGTTCTGCAGAGGCTGGAGACCATCACCTCTGCCCAGCCAAAGATGCTGACTTTGCCTTCTTTCCCTTCCAGGATGACACAGAACCATACTTCATTGGAATTTTTTGTTTCGAGGCTGGAATTAAAATCATCGCCCTTGGGTTTGCCTTCCACAAAGGCTCTTACTTGAGGAATGGCTGGAACGTCATGGATTTTGTGGTGGTGCTAACAGGGTAAGTGCCGTGTTCTTTAGAATTGTCTAACCGAGGGATTCCAAGAGCTTTGGAAACGTAATGGTTGGTGTGGTCCAGGCTGGGCTCACAAAGGCTGAGCCCTATGTTCTTGAATGTGCATCTGCCTTCTTCCCCCACTGCCATACCACAGCAGATGTTTTCTGCTACAGTGAGAATACTAGCTTATTATATTTGACTGCTTCCAAAGTGCTTTGTGTGCATCCTCGCATTTAATCCTCACAGTGAAATGAATTAGGAAATATTAATATTCCTGTTACGATTATGAAGATGGCACAGAACCAGGCAGTGTTTTGTTCTGTTATACATAAGGTCACCATGCGTTGGAGCCAAGCCGGCAGCAACTAACAACAATATTCCCATCTGACCACTGAGGAAACTGAAGCACAGGGAGTAAATTGTAAGATCACCCAGCTAGGAAGTGGCGGAGCTGGGTTTTGAATCCACCCATTATGTGATTCCAGAATTCAAGTTTTAAACTATCGTGCATGCGTATCTCTCTTGATTTGCTTGTAGAAGTCTTGCCTTTATGTCAACTTGGTAAGTGTTTACCGAGGACTTCTGAGTACAAGGGATTGTGGTCAGGTCTATGGAGAAAGCCAGTCTAAATAAGGATAGTCACTGCCTTTGAAGTATTTTCAGATATGCACACTATGAATCATAGTTGGATGGTGGCAGTGTAGACGCTAGCTGTTGTAACAAACAAACCCAAAATGAGGTAATGGCTTGAACACAGCAGAAGTGTATTTCTCACTCACTTAAATTTCAAAACAGTTGTTCCTAGTTGATGGGCTTCTCTCCTCCAAATAGTGATTGAGGGACCTGGGCCCTTGCCATATTGTGACTCCTCATCATCAATCCATGACTCCTTAACGACTCTGTGTTTGTCTGCACCCAACCATGGAGGACGAAAGACCATGGAGGTGATACTTGGGAGATTTTCACAGGCCTGGCCGGAACTTGGCCCATACCTCTTCTACTCAGATTCCATTGGCCAAAACTCAGTCACATGACCACACATGACTGCAGGGGGAGTTGGGGATGTCAGGCTATGCTTGGAAGGAAAGAGAAATGGATGCGGTGAACAGCCAGCCAGTCTCTGCCGCAGACCCCCAGGGCCTTTATCAGATCCCAGAGTGAACATTGCCATCATGGTGACCCCTGGCTCCTCTGCCACCCATTCCTCTACTCTGGGCTAAGTCTGTCCCTTCATTTCGAAGACCTCTCTTCACTTGGGAGATCCTTCCTCGTCACTCTCCCCTGGGCTTTGCTGCTGCTTCAGGTCCTGCCTCTCTTGGCAGATGTCATGGTCTTTGCACCCATGCTGTGTCACCCGGGCCCTCGCAGTCCAGACTGTGAACACATTCGTTGTTCTAGGAGCTGTGTCGTATTGGGCTGTGTCTGTGAAGTGTTCTGATGTGAGTGCTCTGTTGTAAGGAGTCTGGGCCAACTCTGGGGGCTTGGGCGTTCACTGAGGGACCTCAGCTGGCTGTGCCCATGGTCCTGTGCTTGGGACCTGGCAGGTTCCAGGTACGTGTCATGGCTCCAGCACTTCTCTCGTACCTGCTAGGAAGCTCGTCTGTGAAACAGCTTGGCAGCTGACTTCTTTGCTGTTGTTAAAAATGTTTGTAATAAAATAAGTTCAGACATTCAAAAAGAAGGAGAGAATAATGTAACCAACACCTGTATATGCATTCATTCATTCAGTGAGTATTTATCAAGCACCTACTGTGTGCCAGCCCCTGTGCTAGGCTCTGGGGCACAGCAGGGAACAAGATAGACCAGAGTCCCTGACCTTGTGGGGCTATATTCTAGTGGGAGACATATTAACTGAAGGAATGGATGAATGAATAAAATATCTAGTGTGTTAGAATAGGAGCCCTGGTGATATAATGGTTAAGTGCTTGGCTGCTAACCAAAAGGTCTGCGGTTCAAACCCACCAGCAACTCCGTGGGAAAAAGACCTGGCAGTCTGCTCCTATAAAGATTTCAGCTTAGGAAACCCTATGGGGCAGTTCTCCTGTTTCATATAGGGTCACTATAAGTTGGAATCCATTTGACAGCACACCACAGCAGTGTGGTAGGTGGTATAAGGGCTCCAGAGGAAAAATACAGCAGGAGTAGAATGTGTTAGGAGCAGAGAGGCTGGTAGCCAGGGAAGACATCATTGAGAAGGTGACATTTGAAGAAAGACCTGAAGGAGGTGAGGAGGAGCCACGCAGATAGCTGCACGAGGTGAGTGCTAGGCAGAGGGCACAGCCTGTGCAAAGGCCCTGAGGCGGGACTGTATCTGGTGTGTTTGATGAAGAGTGAGGAGGCCAGGGTGGCTGGAGTAGAGCAAGTGAGGGGAAGAGTGGATGAGATGAGGGCAGGGAAGTGGAGTAGCAATCTGCCCTCAAAACAAAAACTTTCTAATGTAGCATAAGCCCCCATGTTCCCTTCCCTGGCCCTGTACCCTTCTCTCCTCCATCCAGAGCACTTACCTGAATTTTGTGTTTGTCATTTCCATTTATGTCTTTACACTGTTGTTACGTAAGTAAGTACCTCTGAGAAATAGATGGCACTGTTTTACATGCTTTAAATTTTCCTGTAAACAGCATCATGTTGCTATTAGGTGCCATCAAACTGGTTCCGACCCATAGCGACCCTATGTACAATAGAACGAAACACTGCCCAGTCCTGCGCCATCCTCACAATCTTTGTTATGTTTGAACTCATTGTTGCAGCCACTGTGTTAATCCATCTTGTTGAGGGTCTTCCTCTTTTTCGCTGACCCCTCTACTTTACCAAGCATGATGTCCTTCTCCAGGGATATCCGGATAACATGTCTAAGTACATGAGATGAAGTCTTGCCATCCTAGCTTCTAAGGAGCATTCCGGCTGTACTTCTTCCAAGACGTGTTTTCTCTTGCAACCTGCATTTTGCACCCCACATAAGATTGATCTGATTGACAAGAGTCGTTCTCATTCACCCACTGTCACTGTTGTCTAGTATTCTGTGGTAGGAATCTCTCACCATGTGTGTTTATCCATTTGGGTTGCTTCCAGCTTTGGACTATTCTGAACCAAGCTGCACTCTTCCTTGCGAGCGAGTTTCTCTAGGGCACAGGCCCAGGAGTAGAACTGCTGAGTCGTGGACTCTATACGTCTTTAGCTTCGCTGGATATTGCCAGATTGCTCTGCAAAATGGATATGCCAATTTATGCTCCCCAGGGGGCAGCTTCTGCTGGCAGGGGCTGACTTGTCCTTGCTGGTAGGAAAGAGTCTGAAGCAGCCCTGGTTCCTTCTGCCATGGTTTGTGGAACACCTAAAGAAGCTTGCCTACTGTCAAGCATGGGTCAGCTTCAGTAAGGGACCATTCAACGGAAGGCGGTCATTTAGTGGGTCACTTTGTCCTTTGGATGTTTGTATCTGCTCCCTGCTCACAGCTAGGTGGTCTTTTTTCTGGTTTCCTGACATCTGAGAGCTTCTGGATAAGAATTCTTTCTCTGGGGTGGTTAGGTCCTCAGGGTGGAAGCCTATGGTTGGGATTAAGGAGGCCCATGAATCCTCTGAGATTGTATGCAAAAAGGGTGTGTGTGTGTCTGTGTGTGTTTCTGGTCTGTAATTTTCATCAGATTCTCAACAGGGGTCCGGAACCCTAAAACCATGAGGAACCACTATTCTAGCTTCTATACCTTTCTCATCTGCTGCTCCTTTCCTTCTCTATTCATTCTCGTTCCTGCTCTTGCTTTTCTCGCTCTTGTCTCTCCAGTAATCAGCCATCCTTCCTTACTGACTGGTGGTTCTAGCTCCTTCAGATCAGGCACTCGCTCAAATTTCATTGCCTCAAATTCCAAGGGGCTGTTTAGTGTCTTTTTGGGTTATCAGCTAGAACAGGGAGGGGAGCCCCGCATTTCTGCTCAATGTCAATGGTGGGGCAAAGACAGTAAAAACTTAATTCTGTGCTCTGGCGGGGGGATGGGGAGGTACTCAGGTGTTTTAATTTGACGTTGAGACAATGATAACTTTAATGAGCACTTTCCGATTAGCTCATTGTCTTCTCACATTCCTTAGCAAAACGCAATATTAAAACATCATTCATTTTTCATGGACTACCGAGGTTTTTGCCTTCTTCTTGTGTGAAGTTTGGCGGAAAGGATCTTACTTGTGGATTTTTGTTTGTTCTGCTTATCTCAAGGCCTCAGAGAAATTCTAACTTTGTAATTTTATCAAACCCCTTTAAAGTGTATTTCCATTGTATGTGAAGATTCAATCATTATACTGAAAATGTGTAAAAGGAAGATTTCAGAAGTTTGGCTATATTTCTAAGACGGAGAGAGCTTTTACTGTAATGCTCAAAGATATATAAATATCTAAAAGATCAAGTAATACAATTGTGCAGGTTAAAAAAAGAAACTGTGAACACTGCTAGGGTAGGGATGAAGGTGAATGTTTTTGTATCTGTGGGCCTAGCACTGTACTTGGCACATAGGAGGTGATCAGTAAGATAAATGGTTGTTAAGATGGAACATGGTAATGCTTTTGATAATCAGCATGTTCTGGGAAGTCCAATAATCTGTTTTAGGAGATGAGGCTTTCCATTGAGGTTGGTTGGAGGGGTGGGTGGATGGATGGATGGATGGATGGATGGATGGATGGATGGATGGATGGGTAGGTGCATGGGTGGGTGGATAGATAGTTGCCATCGAGTCAGTTCCGACTCATAGTGACCTTATGTTCAACGGAACAGAGTGTTGTCTGGTCTTGCATCATCCTCACAATTGCTGGCATGTTCGAGTCCACCATTATGGCTGTTGTGCCAATCCATCTCACCGAGGGTCTCCCTCACCTTCATTACCCTCTACTTCACCAAACATGATGTCCTCCTCCAGTGATTGATCCTTCCTGATGATGTGTCCAGAAACAAATGAGTTGGACAGTGTTCCGTTGTGATCCATAAAGTTTCCACTGGCTATTTTTTGGAAGTAGTTTTCCAGGCCTTTCTTCCTAGTCTTTCTTGGTTAGGAAGCTCTGCTGAAACCTGTCTACCGTGGGTGACCCTGCTTGGTATTTGAAATACCGGCAGCATAGCTTCCAGCATCACAGCAACATGCAAGTCACCTCACCACAGTATGACAAACTGACAGACAGACGATGGTCCATTGATAGAGAAAGTCAAGTAGTCCAGGAGTTTATGGCGGATACCCTGATATCAGATAAGGTATGGGACAGATAACACTGGGTCCTTGTCAACTCTGATTTTGCAACTCCATGAACGTAAAAGTTCCTTTTTGAAAGTCCTATGAACTGTTCCAGACTTTGAGCAGTTCATTGAGACCCAGAAGCAAGGAAAAGACCCAAGTACTCAGGGACCAGCAGGGAAGGATGTTTGCTTTGTCTCATAGCATCATTGAATTTTAAGGCTGAGTGAACCCTGGGAGGCCCAACCTCTTTATTTTACTTACGAAGCAGCTAAGACACAGAGAGACTAAGTAATTTCCTCAAAGTCACACTGAGACGGTGGCAAATCAGGAATCTTCCAGAATAAAAAGTTGTGTTCATGTCAAGGAGCCTGGAATCCCAGGTTTTGGGGAAGTAGGGGTGATTTAGATGATTAGCATCACCCCGTGGGTTCTGCCACCAGAGCTCAGTTTTCTCTTCTTTCCTCCTGCCCCCAGGTACCCAGCCTATGACCCCTTTCCGGAGAAATAGAAAGCAAACCTCAATTCTTTCTTTTTTAATTATGTAATTGAAGAAACCAAGCCTCACCTCTTACACCCTCTTTCTTTTTTGATTAATCGAACAAACATGTGTGGTCACTCCTTCAGCTTCTCCTCCTTCCTTCATCTCTCATGCAGCTGTTCTGAGTTGCCCGCAAATAAAAACAGCATTCCAATAACAGCAACCACAACAGATCAACCAGTGTTCTAACTCATGAGACCAACTATCTAACGGTTCCTATAAATAAGAGCTACGTTTTACTGAGGTGAGATTCACTTAACATAAAATTCAACATTTTCAAGTGAACAGTTCAGTGGCACTTGGTACATTCACAGTGTTGTGCACCCACCACCTCTATCTAATTCCAAAACATTTTCATCACCGCAAGCGAAAAACCCATGCCCATTGAACAGTCACTCCCTATTCTCCCCCTGCCATCAAGCCCTTGGCGACCACTAATCTGCTTTCTTTCACTATGCATTTGCTTATTCTGAACATTTCATAGCAATGAAATCATAAAACACGTGCCTTTTGTGTCTGACTTCTTTCGCTTAATGTGATGTTTTTGAGGTTCATCCACACTGTAGCATATATCAGAACTTTGTTCCGTTTGTGGCTGAATAATATTCCGTTGTATGGATAGGCCACATTTTCTTTCTCCATTCATCCATTGAGGGTCAGCAAAAAAGAGGAAGACCCTCAACGAGATGGATCGACACAGTGGCTGCAACAATGGGCTCAAGCATAACGATTGTGAGGATGGCACAGGACCGGGCAGTGTTCTGTTCTGTTGTACATAGGGTCACTATGAGTCAGAACTGGCTCAACGGCACGTAACAACAACAGTTCATCCATTGAGCTTCATTTTTTTTTTTAATGTCTCTGAGCATTAATTTCTCCCCCAGTGGATCAGCCACCCTTGGTACCAAAAGGGTTCCCCCTCAAATGGCACAAATGCTATTTATCATTCAGAGAGTTTTATCATTCACAGAGTATTGATCTTTTGACTGTTCAGAGTGTTTGGACATCATGGTATTTGCTGTAACCATGTTTCATCAGAACTTGCCTCACTTCCCAGCAGAGGAGTCTGTTCTCCCATCTTGTACCAGCAGTGACGGTGGTAGTGATGGTGGTATTGGCTGCCGAGATGGTTGTTCTCATCACTTACTGAGCACTTGCTGTGTGCCAGGCACTGTATTAACAGATTATGTGCATGATCGCATTCCAGCCTCACAGACCTTGGTACAGTTGAATCTGAGACTTAGAGAGGTTAAGCTACTTGCTAGGAGTCCCACAGCTAGTAAGAGATAGAACAGGATCTCAACCACTCTGCTGTGACTCTGCCCTACAACTAGGATAACACTGGGCCCAGCTTAAGTTTGGTCAAAAGGCTGTCTTCAGCCCAGGATCCTTAAGAACATAATGCCTGTGATTAACAACGGTGGCAGCAACTTACAAGATGCTTATGACATGATAAACCATTTATGTATATATGCTCAGTTAATCCTTACAATCCTCTGAGTTAAGTGCCACTATTATCTCAATTTTACAGATAAACAACTCCCCCAGAGTCACCCACCTCATAAGTGGTGGATCCAGAATTTGAACTCAGGCAGATCTGGATCTGCAGTCCTTTTTCTTGAGTCCTATACTATTTCTCTGAAGTCAAGTTTGAGACTTTGCACAGCACAGCCGTGCCAGACACTTACCACCCTCCAATGAGCAAGGGAGCTGGTGTATAAATACCGTGGCTTCCCTGTTGCCCAGAGACACAGCTCAGGTGTGTTCTCCAGCCTTGTAGAGGGTCCCCAGCAGAACTGAGCCCTGGTTACCACAGTGAGACTGCTCATTAGAATTCCTTTACTGACCCTTCCCTCCCTAGTTCCTCACTTGCAGTTCCCTGGATCACCTCCCAAATGAACCATCTGCACCCAGTCTTTGTTTTGGGGTCTGCTTTCAGAGGGTCAAACTAACTCGGGGCATGGTCGCTGAAAACTAGTGGGTCGGAGGTTTCAGCACCCTGGACAGCACACTCAGCACACACCCACCCTGATGTGCCACGGTGTCCTCTTCCCTCCCCCACCGCCACCAGGGTGGAGAGGGAAGTGTGAAGGCCAGATGGCAAGGGGATGATGTTCCCCAGAGAGAGAAGGGAGGACGCTCTGAGCTTCTTGGCCATTTTCCCCCCATAGGGCTGGAGAACACCTTGCCATCCATTTCTCCGCAGGTCTGGGGACTGACTGAGATCTTGTCCTTTTGAATTGCTATGACAAACACCAGCCTGCCTCAGGAAGGGAATCTGGCCAACTGCCTCTATGGTTTTCAGGGCTAAATGGCTCTGTCTCCCGGCCAGGGTAGGGAGGCAGCTGCCTGGCGGGCAGAGGAAACCTCAGCAGAACAGGAAGCCGATAGGTGCCTTGGGCAGGGCGGAAGCTGCCGAGTGGAAGACAACGTGTTCTGCTTTGTGCAGGGAGCAGTGCAGGACCTCGAGACACCATCATGTTATAGAGCCTGTCGAAGCCAGACAATCTCCCCTCCCTCCGGGAGAGCCCTGTCCTGACGCAGGGACGGAAGCCCCTCGCCTGCCATGCGGCTCTGCGGTAGAGTGGTAAAGCTGAGGTTTGGGAGGGTTGGAGAAGACAAAAACCCTACTTTTCTTGACTTCTCTGGCGTCATGCACCCGCTTGGTGAGCTCACCCTAGTCTTGAGAGTTTAAATAATGTTTTCCAAACTGATGTCTCTAGCCCAGCCCTCTCCTGAAATCTCCACTTGGGGGTTTCACAGACATCTCACACCCCAGATGCCCAAACCGGAGCTCTTGAGCTTCTCTCTGAAGTGGCCCCTCCCTGTCTTCCCCGTCTCAGTGGATGGCAGCTCTGTCCTTCTGAGTGCTCCAGCAAAAAGCCTAAACTCCTTCTCCCTCTTCCAATCCCCACGGCCAGTCATTCCAGAAATCCTGTAGGCTCCATCTTTAACATACGTAAGGGTCTCCCGACTTTTTGCCACCTCCCCGCCCCCTCCCCCCGCCACTCTGGTCCAAGCCATCCTCATCTGTTGCCTCCCAGCTGTGGGTCTGCCTTCCCCCCTCACAGCCTGTTGTCAACACAGGCAGCCAGAGGGATCCCCTTAACATATAAATTAGATCAAATCGCTCTTCTGCTCAGATCCTTCCCGTGGTTCCCAGCTCACTCAGAGTATAAGCCAAAGACCATTCTCTGCCCTGTCACCTCCCCACCCTCATCTCCCTCAGCCTCCCTCTCACTCACTCCAGCTGCTCCAGCCTCCTCGCTGGTCCTTGAACACTTCAGGCACATTTCCACCTCAGGGCCTTTGCACGTGCTGCTCCCTCAGCCTGGCCTGCCCATCTCCCCAGTAGCTGCTTGATCCACCCCTTCATCTTCAATGCTTTGCCCCAGTGTCATCTGGCCCCTCATCTACAACGTCAACACTCCCCCAACACTTCCCGTTTCCTTCCTTTGATTTTGATTCTTCCATACACTTACCACTTTCTGACAGGCTAGAGATCATATGTATCTTATTGTTTGTCCATCTCCTCCACTAGAAGATCAACGCCACGAGGGCAGGGATTTTGATTCTTCTGCTCACAGTTGTACCTCCAATGTCTGCAACAGTGCCTGGCACGCAGTAGGAACTCAATCAGTGTTTTGGGCTGAATGAATGAATCGATGGTCCCTATAACCTGGCGACGCTTAGTGGGGCTTCACTGTAAAATGACTGGTCTGGAGGCAGAGATGCTCCCCCAACAGGAGCCTGTGCATGTCTGTGGGTCGAGATGGGAGGGTGGGTTTTGGAGGGCAGTCGGGAGTGTTGGATTAACCACTGAAGTACTTGTAGCTGGAGTGCACCCAGCCCTGGCTGTAGTCCTTCCCCAGGTGTTCCCTTTGTGTCATGGCTCCATGTGGACTAAAACCATTTTGGAATCAGCTTTGTTAGCTACATTGCATTAATAAGCTGGCACAAATATGAACAGGTTTGCACAGAAATGGGAGAGGGTCTCAAAAAGGATGTGTCCTCAGGCCTGCTGTGTATGGCTGTGCAGGTTGCACACCAAACCAGGCGGTCTGTGTGTGTTTTCTAGATGTGTAACTCACCTACGTGTAAACCTCTTTTGGAGACTATCATAGGCTACCATAAACCCGTTGCCATCGAATCAGCTCCAACTCATGGCGACCCCATGTGTGTCAGAATAGAACTGTACTCCATAGGGTTTTTAATGGCTGATTTTTTCAGCAGTAGATAGCCAGGCCTTTCTTCCAGGGTGCCTCTGGATCTACTCAAACCTCCAACCTTTTGGTTAGCAGCCAAGCGCTTAACCATTTGCACCACCCAGCGCTTCCTATCATAGGCTAAAAAGTATCAGATACTTTGTATCCACGAGTTCCTTCCAACCCTAAGAAGCTTTTCTTTTAGGAGTCAAAGTTTTTTTTTTTTTTGCAGTTCTGAAGAAACACTGGGTGTGTTTTGTTTTGTTTTTTTCACTATTCACAGGCGCATTTTGGGGCTGCACTCAGGGTTTAAGGATGAGTCAGGGACAGAGCCAGGATGGAAACTTCAGGCTAAGTCCTGCTTCTGGGCACTGAAATGTGATTGGTGCTGCTTCCTTGGCTTTGTGGTGATATTCCAGTGATGTTAACTAGAATAATTATAAGATTGAGTGGATAGGAGGGATCAGACTGCAAGTTCTTCATAAACTAGACTGTGTTGAGACATAGGCAATAGCCCTGGAAATTTTCAAAGCAGAAATTGTAATGAATGTAGCACAATTGCATTCTATGCAAATTTGACTCCAAATTATTGATATGTAATTGACACATAGACCGAGAAGAGGAAGAATTTAATAATTAAATAGCGAGGTCATTTCCACCTGCCATTCCACCTAGAGCTTTTTCCAAGGAACAAACAGGATATGTGTTGTTTGTAGAACCCTGGTGGCGCAAGTGGCTAAGCATTTGGTTGGTAACCAAAAGGTTGGCAGTTCGAATCCACCAGCTGCTCTTTGGTGCCCCTATGGGGCAGTTCTACTCTATTCTATAGCGTCGCTGTGAGTCAGAAGTGACTCGACAACAATGGGTTTAGTTTTTTTGGGTTTACTATGTCAGTTAGGATGCTTTTTGCTGCAAGTAACAGAAGAGACAACTAGAAGGGGCTTTGTCATTAAGCAGAGGTTTTGGTTGCCTGACTTAAGAAGAAATCTGAAAATCAGTGGACCAGGGTTAGTTGAATGGCTCAGTGATGTCCTTCTACCTTCCACTCCACCTTCCTCAGTATGTTGAATTTGGACCTTGTGCTTTGTTGCCTCAAGGTTGCAAAGTGGCTGCCACATCACCTGCTCACACAGCTTCATCCGTAAAGAAGAAGGTAATGGTGGGGAGAGAGAGCTCTTCTCAGAGGCTTTTCTCTTTTTAACCAGGAGGGAAATCTTTCCCGGAATTCCCAACAGACTTCTCCCTACACTTTATTGGTCGTACCCAGGAAGACTGGGAACATGAATATCTGGCATTTTCGCCATCCGTGGGAGGCTGGCTCTGCCTGTAGGAAAGATGGGAGGAGGAAATGGCTGTGGCAACAACCAGTGCTGTTGTCTAGGTGGCATACTGTTCTCTATATTTTATACCATGTATTAGTGTACACATTATACACACTTATTACTACCCAGGAGCCCTAGTGGCACAGTGGTTAAGAGCTCAGCTGCTAACCAAAAGATCGGCAGTTGAAATCCACCAGTTGCTCATTGGAAACCCTATGGGACAGTTCTTCTCTCTCCTAGAGGGCCGCTATGAGTCGGAATCAACTTGACGGCACCCGACAACAACATTACTGTCCAGGCTTAAATATACAAAACCATATATCCTGTACTTAATGGATGATTTAAAGGGTTTTCAGGGGTATTTTTGAGTGTATGCAACTTTTCCCTTGTGTATTGGCTTCAAAACCAGAACTTAACTCTCCCACGTGAGCTACAACATCACTATAGTAAAGAGTACTTTGGAGACATGGGTTCAAATCCTGGCTCTACCCTTAGAATATGTGTGACTGTGGGAAAATGATCTCATCTCCCGAGTCCATAGTTTATTCGTCTGTTAAATGAGGCTCATATTCATACTTACCCCATTGAGCTGAGGTGAAGATTAAATGGGATAATAATTCTTAGTATATGGTACCAAAACCCAAAACCAAACCAGTTGCCATCCACTTAATTCCAATGCATAGTGACCCCATGTATGCAGAGTAGAACTGCACTCCATAGGGTTTTCGTGGCTGTGAACTTTTGGAAGCAGATTGCCAGGCCTTTCTTCCAAGGCACCTCTGGTTGGGCTTGAACAGCCAAGAAAGAGAAAGGGATATGGCGCTTCGTTGGACCTCAGCTTCCTCATCTGTAAAATGGGAATCATAATTTTACCTACCTTAAATGGTGGGATTAAACAAGATAATGCATGTAAAGCATTTGGTACAGAACCTAGCACAGAATAAGTGCTCAATGATATTTGCTATCATAAGACTAATGACTGTGATTATGATGATGATAATAATTATTGCTACTTCTCCGGGCCCAGTTCCATTGACCAGTTAGCAAACTGTAGTGAACATATGCTGTTGTTCATCTGGGTACCCAACACCCACACCCCTTCCAATTTTGGGAGAACCCCCCTTTATGTGGAGCAATGCTGGGTTGCTGGGTCACAGGACTTCACACCCACCTCAGAAGTTGACAGGTGGGGGGTTCTTCCTCCCCTCACTCCCTGGTAGTCAGAGCACGCGACTTAAACTCAACCAGTCAGATGCTTCCACCCCGGGATTTGAAAAGGAAGTCAGTGACTCCAATGTGAAGGGATGGTTCGGACGCCTTCATGGCAGCCTGCTGTGGGTTGGGGTGGGGGACGGGCCGGCTGCGTTGTGTCTGCCATGGAGGCTGTTGGTTCATGCCCATTTTCCAAGCCCCCTCCTCTGGCTTCCTGTCGATTATCTGAGCTTCTTAAAAACACTTCGTATGCCTAAGACATCTAGTCAGTTTCTGGTCAAAGATTTGAGGCAAGTAGTTCATTTGGTGACCCCAGGAAACATAGATAGGGGATAAGACAGGAAAGAGAAGGCAGGTAATAAAGGTTGCATTGGCACATAAGTTACCAGTGTGGGCAGCTAGAGCTTAACCCCTCTGGAAAACTCTGGGAGACAGCGTAGAACATGACCCTCAGAGTCAGTCCACTTAAGGAGTGAGGGAGTTGGAGTGAGGGCTCCTTCTGGGGGCGTTAACTCTCTGACTCTTCCGGCTGGCCCTGCATTTGGGCTGAGCTCACCCCTGTGGCCGGAACGTCATAGGTGTGCATAGTGAGCGATGCGGGACATGGGGACAGTGTCTGCCTCATTGGCTATGCTTATTTAATTCTGCCGTGAATTGTAGGACAGTTATTTAGGTTTCCTGGTGAAGCACCTTAAGAATCAGTTCATCTCTGAGCTCCAACAATGAGAAGGAAATATGCTTGCCCCATTGACCCCAATGGGAAGGTGAAAGACTTAGGCCTTTGGGGAGTTTGGGCCCCACTGATATTCTCGTGATGAACAGCTCTCTCTCCTTCCTGGCCTAGGAAGGGGATTTCTGTGCTGGTAAGAGCAGAGGTCAGAGTGAACAAAAGGCATGGAAATTCAAAGCAGAAGAAGCAAGCAGGAGCCAGGTGGGGCCCAGGACCGAGGAGTAGGGATGAATTCACTGTATTTTTATTGTTGTTGGCTGGTGACAATAAGTAGATTTTGTTTCAGAAAGAGAGAAATGAGCAAAGTAGGCTTTTGTTACTCTGCAGTGAGAATTTCATCAACAGGGCAGCCTCTACCCAGGAGGTTGCTCAGCATCCCAATGTGTTCATGCCTGAAAAGGAAGTACAAGTATGGCTCTTATATTCCTATTATGGAATCATGTGTGACCCCAGAGTGGGGAAACATTTGAAGAATGGATAAGGAGTGTGTTCTGTGGCAAGTAACAGAAAATCCAGCTCACAGTGGCTTCAACAAATAGGGGCTTATCTTTCTCACATTACAAAAGGTCTGGGATGGGCACTGGTTGACATTGGCTGGCATCTTTGTGATTCTCTTGGCCTTTCCCTCATGGTCACAAAATGGTTACTGGAGCTCCAAGCATCATGTCCACATTCAAGAAGTAGGAAAAAGCATGGCCCCATCCAGGTCTGTCCATTTTTTTTAATCAGGCAAAGCAACAGCTTTCCTAGAAACCAAGCATCAAACTTACAGTTACATCATCTAGCTGCAAGAGAGCCTAGGAAATATTTCAGTTTTCTAACCATTGCACTCTCCTGACTTTTGGTTTTATATATGGTTAGTGGGTACGTTTAAAGGCCAAACATCTTATTTTAAAACTTTGTCTTAATTCACCTTATCTCCATCTCTTCTGTATGCTCCTTTGTATCAGTTATATATTGTCATAATAATGCTGCATAACAAATAGCCCCAAACCCAGTGGCTTACAATGACAAGCATTTATTTAGCTCATGATTCTGCAGGTTGGAAGTTTAGGCTAGGTTCACCAAGTGCTCTTTCATGCGTCTGTGCTCAGCTGTGGGTCAACTGGGTGACCCTCTGGTTTGGGATTCAGCTGGTTGCCGGCTGGTCTAGGATGGTCTAGGCAAGACAACTGGACTTTGCTCCATGCAGTCTCTCATCCTCCAGCAGGCTAGCCCAGGCTATTCACATGGCAGAGGCAGAGTTCTAAGAGAAAGAGGAAGTGCCCAGGCCTCTTGAGGTCTAGGCTCAGGAATAGCACTCTTCCGCTTCCGTCTTAGTCTATTGGTTGAAGCAAGCCATGAGGCCAGCCCAAATTCAAGGGCTGGAGCAATAGACCCCACCTCCTGGTGGGAGGAGCAAGACAGTCACATGGCAAAGTGTGTGAATACAGGAAGTTATTAACTGGGGCCATTGCAGTCCCAATCCCTGTTCTCTTGGACCTTCTGCCCTGACTTCTGTTGCCCAGTATGCCATCCCTCCCCATCCTTTCCATCCCTGACTGTTAACCTTGAGCAGGGTGACATGAAAAAGGAAGTGTTGACAGAGGCTCTGTGGGGGTCTAGAGCCCATCACACGGCCCCCTGGGAATTCATGGTGGGGACAGTTATAGCCTCCTCAGCTGCTGTCAGAACTTATCAAATCTCAACTTGGTACCTGAGCTCTGGGCCTTGCGGTTAGAGTGAGGGAACAGATTTCTTGCCTGTCTTGCTGACCTGGTATAGTTCATAGCCATGCAGCTTGGCTCCTCGTGTCCACTGGGGCTTTTGATTGCATGTTTGAAATGTCACCTTCTCCTGATCGAAGCTGGAAGGATGCCTCTCTCCAGGTTCCATCGACGTGAGGGGCAGAAGGCCAGGGCCGGCAGCATCTTGGGGGAGACCTTTGCTTTTCTCCTGTCCTCCCCTCCCCATCTCTTTCCTTTTGTTTCTGCCTTCTTTTTCAGCCACTGCTACCTCTCTTCCCTCTTGCAACTCCAGGTTTGTGGTAACTGAGGTCAGTTGGGGAGGTCAGCCTCAGTGAAGGGAAACCAGCATTAATTGAGCACCTGCTGTGTGCCAGGCCCTTTACATACATGATCACTTTCAAGCTTCCCACAGCTCTGTGAGGAAAACAAAGCTCAGAGAGGGGGAATCACGTGTCCAAAGTCACACAGACAGTAAGTGCTGGAGTCAGGATTTGGACACAGGCCCACCCCACTGCCAAGCTGGGCTTCTTTTTGCCCACAGTCGATTCAAGAGGGAGAAAATAGGGAAAAGGCTGCTGGCCTCCTCCATCAGCAGCATCTGCTTACTCACCGCAGGACCTTTGCACATGCCATTGCTTTGTCTCGAATGTGCTCTCTCCTCTGTATCTGGCTGACCCTTACCCAGACATGATAGTTAAAATATGTAACACATGGGGTGGCATGGGAACTGGGTGGACCAGTGAGAAAGGAGGCTCCCCTTGTTGTGCCCAGTGGTGACCCTTTGTTTGCTGCACCATGGGGAGCTCGGGTCTTGGGGGGTCGAGGAAGTCCATGTTTACTGATCTTAATTGCCTTTTCCTCCAGGAAGTCTTCCCTCCCTAGTCTCCTAGGGCCAAGGTAACAAAATACCACGAAGTGGTGGCTTTAAAGAACAGAATGTATTGTCTCACCATTCTGGAGGCTAGGAGTCTGAATTCAGGGTGCTGGCCATATTGATTCCTTCTCAGGGCTCTGAGGGAGAAACTGCTTCCACACCTCTCTCCTCGCTTCTAGTGGCTCCCAACAATCCTTGGCACTCCTTGGTTTGCATCTGCCTCCGTAGCCACATGGTCGTCCTTCATGTCTAACCCTATCTCCATGTCTCTTCTGTTTTGTCAGACCCCACTCAGACAAGGTTAGGACCCATCCTACTCCAGAATGACCTCATGTGAACTGATAATATCTAGACCCTATTTGCAAACAAGGTCACTTTCATAGGTACTGGAGATTAGGACTTTAACATAATGTTTTTTGGGGGACAAAACTCAATCCATAACACCTCCCCACCCCATGCCCACTATGAGGGCCACTTTAGATCCCCTGCTTATGGGCCCTGGTGGCATCTGTGTGAACCTGTCCCACTGTTGTGATTACTCGTTAGTACAGGACCTGAGAATGGGGCTCAGTAAAGATCTATTGAATGAATAAGTGAGTGAATGAGTGAGTGAATGAACGGATCATGCCTTTTGGTTGGCTTGTGTGGGCATTGCTGAGGGGTGTACAGCAGGGAGAACACGGTGTCCTGCCTCCAATCCTGTTGCTCTGAGCAGGAGCAGAGCAGCAGAGAGCACCCCGCCTGCTGTGGGGCAGGATTTGGGCGCGGCCATGGCTCCCTCCCGATCTGGCTTCACCTAGGGGCTGCAGCAGCCAAGGGGACATTCTGGGAGGCTTTGGGCCAAAGAGGAGTCCCCAGGTGGTACTGGCTAAGCGCTGGACAAAAGTTTAGCAGTTCAAACCCACCCAGAGGTACCTCAGAAGAAAGGCCTGGTGATCTGCTTCTGAAAGGTCACAGCCTTGAAAACCCCTTGGAGCAGTTGGTTCTACTCTGCACATGCAGAGTCTTCATGATTTGGAATCTGCTAGTCTGCAACTTTGGTTTGGGACCAGGGAGCAGAGGTGGTTTCGAGAAAGCAGGGGCCTGGGAAGGCAACCCCTAATCTTCCATTCTCTAGTCCTTTGTAAAGGAATGGTCAAAGGAGGTTTGCAATTTTTAACTTGTAGGTTCAACAGCAAAGTCCAGTAATGAGGATCCGGGTCCCTGGGGCCAGACAGACGTGGCTTCCACAGTGTTCAGCTGTGTGGCCCTCAGCAGTTACAGGGAGCGCCGACATTCATCGAGAACTTCCCATGTGCCAAGTGCTCCTCCAAACACCTTGAATAAATTATCTCATTGACTCTTCCAAGCACGTCCCTCTTGGTGGAAGCTATGACTATCCCCATTTTACAGGTGGGAAACCAAGGACAGGTCTGCTGAGGGATGCACCCAGGGTAAACGGGAGGGCTAGGATGTGGACCTAGGCAGTCGGGCCCTGTCCGCCCAGTTCCACTGTTCTGCCAACCTCTGGAGAACCTTCTTATCTCTCTGAGCCTCAGTTTCCACATCTGCAAAATGGGGCTTGTCATACCTAGTTCACAGGGTGCATGAAAATGTCAGTAATAACAGTGAACACAAACATAACACTTGCTGTAGCCAGGCTTTGCTCTGTGGGCTTTACAGGGACCACTTCATTCAGTCCCCAAACTATCATTATTCCCATTTTACAGACGAGGAAAATTGAGGCTCAGAAAAGCCAGAGAACTTTCCGCAAGCCACAGGAAGTGGCAGAACCGGAATTTAAACTTCGAAGTCTGGCTCCCAGGTCAAGGCACTTTACCCCCACCCTCAATAAATGGAGAAAGGTTGCTGATTCTGTTACCCACTGTGGAACTCAGGGAGGTAACAGCTATGGTTCTAGATGTCCACTTCTGGACTTGGCCACATAGGATTGGCAGCCAGTGGACACAGTGCTGCCTGGAAGGGTTTAGCTGGTGCATAACCCAGCTGTATCGCTAATAACAATTCTCTGCTTACTGTGTGCTGGCTAAGCGCTTGGCCTCGTAGTGATGCCAAGGCAGGGGCTGTTAAAAAAACAGTTGCCATTGAGTCAGCTCTGACTCATGGCAACCCCATGTGTGTCAGAGAGAAGTGTGCTCCATAGGGTTTTCAGTGGCTGATGTTTCAGGAGTAGATTGCCAGGCCTTTCTTCCAAGGTACCTCTGGGTGGACTCGAACCTCCAACGTTTCAGTTAGCAGCTGAGCGCATTAACCGTTTGTACCACCCAAGGACAGTTAGCACCCCATTTACAGATGAAGACACGAAGGCCCAGGTTGATGATCTGACCTGCATTCCTCAGCTAGGTCACGGTCAGCTGAGGTGTCAGGAGTGAGGTGGGGCAGTCATGGTTTTGAGTGACATTTGAGCAAAGACCCAAAGAAAGTGAGGGAGGAGCCATGAGTATGTCTGAGGGAAAAGCATTCCAGGCAGAGGGAACAGCCAGTGCGAAGGCTCTGGACCATGGCTCTGGGAACCAATAGGCTCCCGCGTTTCCAGAGGCCCATCTTCTTCAGCAGACTCTGCCAAAAGAATTCTGCTCATTGCCCCCCAGACCTGCTCTTCCTGTCGTCCCCTCCGTCTCGGAAAGGCAGCTCACTCCTTCCAGGTGCTCAAGCCCCAAACCTCAGAGTCGTCCTCGACTCTCCCCCCTCATACCTAATTCATTAGCAGATCTTGTTGGCTCCACCTTCAGAATCTACCCAGAATCCACCCCCTTCTCACCACCTTCACGGCCCTACCCTGGTCCAGCCCCATCACTGCTTGCCTGGACTAGACCAGTCACCTCCTCCCCGGTCTTCAGCTCCTGCCCTTCCCCCAACAGTCTCTCTCCCCACAACCCCAAGGACACCTGTGAGCACCTGAGTTAGGGAACATCCCTCCTCTACTCAGAACCTTCCGTGGCTCCCACCTTCCTCAGAGGAAAAGCCAGAGTCCTCTCTGCAGCCCACCAGACCCTGCACGATCCCACCTCCCATCTCCCATCTCCTCCCTGTCCCCACTTCCTCCCACCCTCCCCCTCGCTCACTTTGCTCCAGCCACACACGCCCACTCGCTATTCCTCAAACACACCAGGCACAGTCCTGCCTCAGGGCCCTTGCACTGGCTGTTCCCTCTGCCCGGAATGCTTTTCCCTCAGACATCCTCATAACTCCTCTCTCACTTCCTTTGGGTCTTTGCTCAAATGTCATTCAAAACCATGACTGCCCCACCTCACTCCTGACACTCCCAGTCCCCCTCGTCTCCTTTATTTCTCTCCAAGCCCGAAGAGCATCTGCCAAACCTTATTTGTTTTGATTTTGGTTCCCGTCTGTTTCCCCAACTGGAACATCAGCTCCCGAGGGCAGGGACTCTGGTCTGTCTTGTTCCCTGCTGTGTCCTAGAGCCTAGCACAGGGCCTGGAACATAGTAGGTGCTCAGTAAATAATTTGTAGAATGAATTGTCCCAGGAAAGTGCTCAAAGGGCATCAAGCCCCTGCCCCGATTAGGTGACAGGGCGCCCCCTCTGCCAACTCCTTTGAGGCATTTGCCCACAAACCCTATTCTGTCTCCTCCTGACCAGCGTGCCTCATTCTTCTTCCATTCTTTCAGGGAGTTGTAAAGGCCTCCCTGGCTGAAGCTCTCCCTGGACATGGCCCTTTGAAGCTAGAAATAAGGGTGAGGGGCACAGTGGCGGGCAGGGAGCTCTTGTGTTGGCTTTTTTTAACACTGGGAGAAAGACATGTGAAATTCTTCCCTCCACACCCCACTGTCTCTGGTATCTCAAAATACCCCTTGTTTTAGGAAACGGCTGTGGCACCAGGAAGGCAGCGTGTGGCATCTGAGACATAACATCACAAGTGGCTGGGAGCCCAGAGAGAAACCAGGACAGGCGCCCTGGGGATGCGGACTGGAGCTGGAGCTAATTTTAGTGGCTGAAGAGGCTGCGGGAAGAGAGAGGGTGTGTGTGAGAGAGAGAGAGATTGCGCTTGCACGCACGTGTGTGTGTGTGCACGCGCGCGTGCATGCATGCACAGGCGGTGACAGAGACCAGGGTGGGGGAGGAGTTGATGAATAAGTCAGCTTGAGGAAAGTAAAAGCTAACAGGCTGGGCGCTAAGATCCAGCCCAGAGAGTGTAAGCAAGTCTGAAATTGTGAGCCCAGCAGTCAAGGCAGTGGGCAGTATTGGTTGACAAGTGGCATAGACACGATTGTGCTATGGAGACTTATGGAAACGTCATCCTTATGGCCATTCTGTGAGAAAGGCACATTATTATCCCTGTCTTATGAGCAGGGAAACGGAGGCACTGAGCTAAATAACTTGCCTTGTAGGAAGCAGGGAATGAGAAGAGATAGGGTTGAGGGAGAAGCAAAGAAACACAAGCAAAAAGGCTCTCAGAGTATATGCATTGGTTGTGAAATCCGTGAGGGTGGTTAGCTTGAAGGGAAGACTCTGGGTGGCATAAAGTGACTGAGCACTTGGATTTTGGAATCAGGGTGGATGTGGTGAAAATTCTGGCTCTTTCATTCACTGGCTGTGGGGCCTTTCTGACCCTCAGTTTTCTTGTCTGAGAAATGGGATGATACTGCCTGTCTCCCAGCGTTGTTGTGAGGATGCAAAGGGATGAGCCACCCCAATTCGGTCAGTATGGAGCCTGCCCCAGGGTACATTCTCAGTAAACCATGGTTTTCATTATGTTCGGGGACAGTATTGGCAGGTAAATGGGGTAATTCTTCGTTCATTCAAAAAGCATTTACTGAGTGCCTACCGTGTTCCAGGCCCTGGGGATAGTGGTGAACAAGACAGATCTGTTCTGGCCCTTGTAGCGCCTACGGCCTAGCTGCACTGCAGATATCAGCCAAATAATTCACTTAAATTGTGACGAGACTAACAACAGCTGCCACTTACTATGAGCCAGGCACTGTTCTAAGCACTTTACAAATATTCACTCATTTCATCCTCACAAAGACCCTGTAAGGTTAGAGCTGTTATTACCCACATTTTACATTTGAGGAAACTCAGGCACAGAGAGGTTAAGTAACTTGGCCAAGGTCACACAGCTAGCAAGTGGTGGGGCTGGGATTTGAACCCAGGAGTGTGGTCCCAGAGTCTGTGTTCTTTATCACTGTGCTTGCCTGCCCCTCTGATAGAAATAATCACACTGACCAGTCACTATGCGCCATGCCCTTCACACACACCTCATTTGATCCTTGCAACAATTCTGTGAGGTTGGCTCTAGTGAGCCCCATTTTATGGAGAAGAAACTGAAGCACAGAGAGGTAAGTAACTTGCTCAAGATCCATCTGCTGAGGATTCTGGGGTACTGAAGCCGGGATGGCCTTGAAACCTACATCCCAGCTTCCTGTGGCTTATGGGGGAAAGCTTTTATAGGTGCTTTTCTCCCATTTTCTCTGCTTCTGTGTAAAGAAAAATACTCAAGCCCCTTCACTGTAAACTGTGGGACGTAGTTAGTTAATGGAAGGTAAACGCTTTAGAGATGGAAATTGCTGTGCTGTTTTTGCTAGGCATTGTCGCCTGCATGCTAATGCAACACAATGGGTCTTTCTTCTGTCAGGCATTTTAGACAAATTCAATTTTCCTCAAAATATTTTGCCAAAGAAAATAGCAAGTGAGAAAGAAATTCAGTGACTCGGACAGGGAGAGGAAGCAATTCTCTTGGGTTTGAAGGGAATGGCAGACCGGCTAAGAGCGTGGGATCTGGAGTTAGGCAGACGCCAGTTGAGATTTACTTGCCGGCAGGCAAGATGCTGGCTCGCTCTGTGCCTCAGTTTACTCATTCGTCAAAAGAGGAGAATAACTGTACCTACCTCTCACCAGTTCAGCAGTTCCTTCTCTAGCTATGTTTCATCTGTTAACCACACCCATTGTATTGATTATCTAGTGCTGCTATAACAGAAATACCACAAGTGGGTGGCTTTACCAGAAATTTATTTTCTCACAGTTTAAGAGGCTAGAAGTCTGAATTCAGGGCGCTGGCTCTAGAGGAAGGCTGTCAGCTCTTGCGGAAGGTCCTTGTCTCTTCAGTCTGTTTCCTGGTTCCTTGGAGATCTGCATGTGGCTTGGCATCTGTCTTCCCCCATCTCTGCTTACTTGCTTGCTTGTTTAATCTCCTTTATATCTCAAACGAGATTAACTCAAAACACACCCTACACCAATCCTGCCTCATTAACATAAGAAGACAAGCCATTCCCACATGGGCTTATAACCCCAGGCATAGAAGTTAGGATTTACAACACATATTTTTGGGGGACACAATTCTATCCATAACACCCATTAATTGTTATTAATTAATTATTCCAATATTTAAATTTTTATTTCTATAAGTTCTATCTGATTCTTTTCAAACTTGTTTCATCTTTTGTAATAGTTTTGTTTCCCTCTGGCAGGATTTTTTAATCTCAGCGTTATTGATATTTTGGGCTGGATAATCCTTTCCTGTGGGAGCACCCTGTGCATTGTAGGTGTTTAGTAGCATCCCCAGCTTCTACCCACTAAATGCCAGTAGCATCCTGCCCCCATTGTGACAACCAAAAATGTCTGCAAACATTGCTAAATGTCCTCTGTTGAGAACTGCTGCTCAATAGGTATTTTCAAGCATCTCTTATATTTCTTTAAACATAATATGCAAAGAGTTATATAATTGGTGTCTGATAACTTAAGTATCTAAAGTCTTTGTGGTCTTTTTCTACCATCTGTTGTTTCCATTGGTTTTTCACTAGGGTCTTTTGTTTCCTTGAGTGTTTCATTATTCTTGACTGTGAGGAGCTCATTTTCCTTGGGATGTTGTTGGAGGGAATTCTTTGGGGCCTAAGATAAAGGTGTATCTCCATGGAAGATTTGCATTTACTTCTTCCAGGTGCCCAGGGCACTCCCAGTCCAGGGCCATTTTAAATTTTTCAACCGCCCACATGTTAAGAATTTAGGTCACCAATATCTGCAAAGGCCAGCTTGTGGTTATAATTTCTCAAAGATTTATTTTCCCCTTCTCTGCTAAATGCCAGCATAACTTTCCTCTGTGAAATGGGAGGATGGAGTAAATTTACTTCAACTTTCTTACCCAGAAGCTGTAGCCTTTTGGGGTTCCAACCTAATTGGGAGGATGGTGTCCTTTTAGACTCTGTCTTGGGTGGACCCTGAATTTTGCCTTCTACCCTGCTCCCCGGGAGGCTGCGAAAATGGAAGTATCAGTTATATGGGTTACACAGATACCCTGGATGCCCCACTTAACCCCAAGAGGTCCTTGACTTCTCGTAAATTTTAGTCTGATAATTACCTCCTAAATAGTCTAGCCTGACGTGCTTTAAGAAGTTGGCCTTTAGATTATATCCAGAATCTGTTCTTGTTTCCAGCAAGAGGGTGTGTCTGATGACCCGGCCTGCTGTATTACCCAAGATGGAGGTCTGTAGTATGATTGTACAGAGCAGCAGCGCGTCTAGCACAGCGCCTGGTGTTTGATTGTTCCTGAAAATGGTGAGAAACGGAAGAAAGATAGCGAAGTCTTGGGTAGGGGCATTCCCTGAGGGCCGGGTTAGGGGGCAGTGGGGTAGAGAGCCAGGGTATGACTCAGGTTTCCTTGGATGGTGGTTCAGATTTTAGCCAGCTTTGGCGAGGAGCCTCATTTCTTGGAGTAGCTCTGATACCAGAAATGCTGCATTGCTCCTGGTGCAGATTCTGAAAGAAAAATCTCTGGGACTCGGTTCTGGTCAGGCACCCTTGCCTCCTGAGATACACAATACCCCCTTCCCGGCCCCATTAGCATTAAAAAAAAAAGAAAAGAAAAACCATTGCCATCAAGTTGATTCAGACTCTTAACGACCCTAGAGGACAGAATAGAACTGCCCCATAGGGTTTCCGAGGTTGTAATCTTTACGGAAGCAGACTGCCACATCTTTCAGCAGATCAGCTGGTGGATTCAAACCACCGACCTTTCGGTTAGCAGCTGAGCACTCAATCACTAAGCCACCAGGGCTTCTTCCATCAGCTTAATCTCCGATATATTTATATGTGCTTATGCCCATCCTTAGCCGGAGTTAAAGAAGGAACAAACCCGTAGCCCTCCACCATATAGTCCACCATTAACGCACTCTGCGTGCTGGTCACTACCTTTGATCTCCTTTCTGTCTGATCCCCTAGACTCTGAGCTCCTTGGAGACAGGGACCAGTTTTGTTCCTTTCTGAGTTTCCTAAAGCCCTATGCCTGGCAGGCTGGCAGGACTTCTGAAAATTTGTCAAACAAGTTGCTTTCTCTTGAGATGTACTAGAACAGGAATCGTGTTGGCCTGAAGTAGCTTTAAGGTTATAAGAATATAAATCTAATCAAGTTGCTCCCTTTGTAAAGTCCTTGAAGGTGACCCATTGCTCTTAGCGGGGCCTTTGAGACCTGCCTTGTCTGGCCTTTGCCCACCTCACCTATGTCATCTCCACTGTAGCCACACCGAACTTCTAGCATTCCATGCTGTCCTTTATCATCCCATACTTCCTCTCACTGAGCAGCCTGTGAACATGTTCTTCCTCCTTGAAGTAGTCTTTCTCTTCTTCCCATTGACTTCATGTCTCAGAATAGGCAACATTTCCTTCAAAAATCCTTCCCTGACCCCTTCAGTTCTGGATTAAACCAAAGCCAGTTGCCATTGAGTCGATGCCAACTCATGGCGACCTCATGTGTGTCAGAGTAGAACTGTACTACGTAGGGTTTTCTTTCAGAAATAGTTTGCCAAGCTTTTCTTCCCAGGTGCCTCTGAGTGGACTCAAACCGCCAGCCTTTCAGTTAGCAGCCAAATGCTTAACCATTTGCACCACCCAGGGACTCCAGCTAAGGGCCTGGCTAAAATTCCATTATTATGGAAGATGCGGGGGGAGGGGGTGGATTTTGGTGGGAATCCACTGGCTACTACTGGATTTATTGAATCAAGTTATCTATCAAACAGGCTCTATCTGATACGGGGTTACTTCAGAATAAGTTGAATTATAGAGTTGGGGACAAAGGCTTGTCACCTCATCTTCCCCTGCTTAACTTATGAGAAGGGGGTGTTACACTGGGCTCCTTCTGGGGAGGACTTGGGTAAGCTGGTCTGCCTAACGCCACGTCTGTGCTCTAGACCTGTTCTAGAATAGTTACGTTTAAATTAGTTAAAATTAAATATAATGAAAAATTCAGTTCCTCAGCCACCTTAGCCACATAATAAGTGCTCAGTAGTCACATGTGGCAACCATGTTGGACAGTGCCAACTACAGACCATGTCCATCATCAAGAAAGGGCTCTTGGACAGCGCTGCTCTAGACAGAGGCGACTATCATGGAATGAATGGATGCCATCGTTCCTCAAGAACAGAGCTCAGCAAACTTTTCTTAAAAAGCTGATTGTCGTTGTTAGTTGCCTTCGAGCTGGCTCCGACTCACGGCGACCTCATGTATCACAGAAGGAAACGTTGCCCCGTCCTGCCCCATCTCCACGATCTTTGATACATTTGAGTCCGTTGCTGCAGCTATTGTGTCAATCCTTCTCACCGAGAGCCCCCCTCATTTTCACCAACCCTCCACTTTACCAACCCTGGTGTCATTTTCTAGCGATTGGTCTTCTCTGAAGGGCTACATAGTAAATATTTTCAGCTTTGGGGCGTCTACTCAGCTCTGCTGTAGGTCACTGGATAGTTGTGGTTGTGTTCCAATTAAACCTGATTTACAAACACAGAGCCAACCAACCCTTGGGTTTATAGTTTGCTGACCCTCACCCAAGAATTTCAAAGTCAACAGCATTCTTGACGGTCCCAGGTACATTCTACCCTGAGTCTGGTCAGACAAGAACAAAAACTACTCATCTTGTTCCACTGTCATTGTCCTGTGTATGAGTGTCTTGAGGTGCCGTAACAAATTACCATAAACTGGAAGGCCGCAAGCATCAGAAATGTGTTACCTCACAATCTGGAGGCCAGAAGTCTGAAATCAAGGTGTCATTTGGGCCTCACTCACTCCACACTCGTGGCTTGAGGGCAGAATCCATTCCTTGCCTCTTCCAGCTCCTGGGGGCTCCAGGCATTCCTTGGCTTGTGGCCGCATCACTCCAATCTCTGTCTCTGTCTTCACTTGGCCTTCTCCTCCTCTCTCTCAAACTCCCTCTGCCTCTCTGATCGCATTTAAGGCCCACCTCGATAATCCAAGATAATCTATTCCTCTCAAGAGTTTACTCATATCTGCAAAGACCCTTTTTCCAAAGAAGATCACATTCATAGGTTCCGGGGATTAGAACATTTACACATCTTTTGAGGAGGCCACCATTAAGCCCACTACACCCAGAAAGCACTTTGAAATTCAACTTACACTATGTGGCCCCACCTTGTATTGAGAAAGTTCACTTCTTGAAGCTTAAAAAAAAAACAGTTGTCGTTGAGTTGATTCTGATTCATGGCAACCCCATGTGTGTCAGGGTAGAACTGTGCTCCATAGAGTTTTCAGTGGCTGATTTTTCAGAAGTCGATCACCAGGCCTTTCTTCGGAAGTGCCTCTGGGTAGATTTGAACCTCCAGCCTTTACGGTTAGTAGTTGAGCTCTTAACCATTTGCGACACCCAGGATGGCCCATTTTTCCATTTACAATATGCTAATCACAGTTCTAAGGACTGGTTTAATTCTCCCTGTGGATAAAACCACAGAAAATTGAGGCACAGAGAGGTTAAGTAACTCACCCAAGGCCACACAGCAAGCAGCAGAGCCAGGATTCACACTCTCGTGGCCCAACTCCAGATATGTGCTCTAACCATCTCACAAGTGTAGTCGTAAATACTTTTTGAATTTCCACTGTGGTAAATGCCAGGAAGGAAAAGAACATGGGACCACAAGAGCCTGTGACAGGGCAGGGATGAGGGTCTGTACCTGGTCTGGGGCCACAGGTCCCTGTGAACTCCTTGTGCTGGAATTACTGAAGAAGCCAGACCAGCTGACTCTGAGAAGGCCAGGCGTTGGCACACAGGGCACCCAGAGTAGGGACTCTGCCTGGGCTAGAAGGAGCCTGCCGCACTACACCCGGATAGACTCTTGCTGACTGCTTCATCCAGGGAGCCAGGCCCCCGGCCTCAGCCCTCAGCCATTCCCCTGCTATAGTGCGGCCACTGGGCACACAGAAATGTAGGCATGACAGCCACCCTTCCCTGCCCCTGCCCAGCAGAGTGGAAAACCCCAGAGCCTCGGCCCCACGTGGCAGCACAGGGCTGCAGAGGGAACGCGGCACCTCTCCTCCACCTGCCAGACACAAGTTGACAGATTGGCAGCTGGCTGCCTGCCACGGTCCAGCGTGTTCTTAGCAGTCAGTTTCTGACCTGGACGAGTGGCTGCCACCTCCTGGGGCATCGGGCTGCTCCTTCAGGAAGGGGGTGATGGTCCCTTTCAGCAGACTGTGAGCTTTGAGGTGCTCGTTGAAGCCACCTTTGGAAACATTCTTAGAAATGTACTGTCCAAGACAGTGGCCACCGGCCACACGTGGCTGTTTAAATTGAGTCAACTTAATTAATTCACTAACATTAAATTAAGTAAAATTTAAAATTTAGTTCTTCAGTTACGCCAGCCCCGTTTCACATGCTCAAAAGCCATGTGGCTGGTGGCTTCTATACCAGATGTCGCAGATCTAAGCAATTCCATCACTGCGGGAAATTCCATGGACATTGCTGCCCCAAAGTCCTCCTGAGGCCACCACCAGTTGCCACCGGCTCACCTCTGACTCATGGTGCCCCCATGTGTGTCAGAGTAGAAATGTGCTCCATAGGGGGTTTCCAGTGGCTGATTTTTCAGAAGTAGATCACCAGGCCTTTCTTCCAAGGAGCCTCTGGGTGGACTCGAACCTCCAACATTTTGATAAGCAAGTGAGCACGTGAACTATTTGCACAACTCAGCAACTCCAGCAGC
>NW_004444194.1:1466693-1476694 GCF_000243295.1 Trichechus manatus latirostris
CAGGGGGAGACTGGGCTGTGCTCCATGCAGCCATTCAGGGACCCAGGCTCCCATCTTGTGGTTCTGCCATCCCCTAGGGACTTGGAGTCCTCCACCAGGTCCCCTACAGTTGGCAGCAAATAAGGGAAGAGAGAAAGCATGGAGGGTCTTAGAAGAAGTTTTGAAGGCCAGGCCTGGGAGGGGCTTACAGCACTCCTCCCACATCCCATTGGCCAGATTTAGTCACATGGCTTGTCTAGATGCAGGGGGCTCTGGGAAAGATAATCTATTAAAATGCCCAGGCAGACAAGAAAACAAATTGGAGACCAGCTAGCCAGTGTGTGCCAAGACCCCTAAGCCTGTGCTCGATTTTCTCCAGTAAGCTCAGTGGCCAAGTATCTGACCCCATGCTAGGCCCCGATGCTGCACAGACACCCCACACTCGACATCTACGAACCTGAGCCTCTTCTCCTTCTCCTCATCCTCCCCTGTCGCCCACACCAGGACCTAGAAGCCGTCACTGCCTTCTTTCCCTCATTGCACCCCTCATCCCCACAATTGCTAAAGTGGCAAGCCCACCTCCTGAAGGTCTCTCGGAGGCCTCCACCCATTTTTCTCCATCCTCTGCCTTTCCTTAGTTCAGGGTTTCATCATCTCTCACCGTCATTCCAGTGGGCTCCCCACCTCCAATTTCTGCTCCTTCCAACCCATTCTGGAAGTAGATCACCAGGCCTTTCTTCTGAGGTGCCTCTGGGTAGACTCAACCCCCCAAAGTTGCAGTTAGCAATCGAGCATGTTAACTGTTTGTACCACCCAGGGACTGTTCTAACCCATTCTGAACTGTTGACCAAACTGTGTTAGTCTTGACTAGTATTTAAGACGAATCAAGTCACTTACCTCTTCACAAAGTCAACAATGCCTACCACAGTGGTCTTCAAACTTTTCTAAAGCAGTAGAACCTTTTCTACCCCTATCCCTACCCCCAAAAGTCTTATTTTTTAAATGAACTTTTATTTCGGAATAATTTTAGATTTACAGAAAGGTTGCAAAGATAGCACAGAGAATTCCCATATACCCCTCACCCTGTTTCTCCTAATGTTAAGATCTTATGTTACCATGGTTTTATGGATTGAATTGTGTCCTTCAAAAATGTATGTCAACTTGGCTAGGCCATGATTCCCAGTACTGTGGGATTGTCCACCATTTTGTCATCTGATGTGATTTTCCTATGTGTTGTAAATCCTACCTCTATGATGTTAATGAGGCAGAATTAGAAGCATTTATGTTAATGAGTCAGGACTCAATCTACAAGATTAGGTTGTATCTTGAGTCAAACTCTTTTGAGATACAAAAGAGAGAAGTGAGCAGAGAGACGGGGGGAACCTCATACCACCAAGAATGAAGAACCAGGAGGGGAGCACATCCTTTGGACCCTGGGGTCCCTGCCCTGAGAAACTCCTAGACCAGGGGAAGATTGATAACAAGGACCTTTCCCCAGAGCTGACAGAGAGAGAAGGCCTTCCCCTGGAGCTGGCACCCTGAATTTGGACTTTCCTTAGCTTCCTTAACTGTGAGAGAATAAATTTCTCTTTGCTGAAGCCATCCATTTGTGGTATTGCTGTTATAGCAGCACTAGATGACTAAGACACATGGTAAAAACCCAAAAAACCAAACCATTGCTGTCGATTTGATTCTGACTCATAGCAACCCTATAGGACAGAGTAGAACTGCCCCATAGGGTTTCCAAGGCTGTAATATTTACAGAAGCATATGGCCACATCTTTCTCCCTTGGAGTGGTTGGTGAGTTCGAACTGCTGACCTCTTGGTTAGCAGCTGAACCAATGCACAACCAGGACTCCTTGTTACCATGGTGCATTTGTCAAAACGAAGAAATTAACATTGGTATTTTTGTTAGGTGCCATCAAGACTGTTCCAACTCATAGTGACCCCATGTACAACAGAACGAAACACTGCCCAGTCCTGCACCATCTTTGCAATTGTTATGTTTGAGCCCATTGTTGCAGCCACTGTGTCAATCCATCTCATTGAGGGTCTTCCTCTTTTTCACTGACCTGCTGCCAAGCATGATGTCCTTCTTCAGGGACAGGTCCCTCATGATGACATGTCCAAAGTATGTGAGATATAGTCTCGCCATCCTTAGTGCACTACTATTAATGAAACTCCCAAATTATAACTTGAGTCCCGATAGATAAAGCAACAAAAATGGAGCTTTGAAGCAGGAAAAGACTTCCCAGAAAGTTCCACTTGCCCAGTTCCTATTCCATCCCCTCTTGCCCATGGAGTGGCCCCTGAGGCACCTCTGAGGAACCCAGTTTGAACTCACTAACCTTTAGGACAAAGGCCAAAATCTTTGTTATGGCCACACTGTCTGACCCTTGTCCAACTCCCAAGCCTTCCTTCTCGTTGCATCCCTTCTTTCAGTCATTCAACAGACATTTATTGAACACCTACTGTGTGCCGGGCACTTTTCTAGGTGCCAGCAGCACAATATGGACAAATTTCCCAGAACTCGTGGAGCTGACAGTCTAGCGAAGTGGAGAAAGACTGTGGCAGTAAACTTAGTAAGTGTATAAGTAATTAAGCAGTGATGGGACTATAGAGAAAAATTAAGCCAGGAAGGAGCAGAGGGAGGTGCAGTTGCAAATAAGGTGCTCACAGAAGGCCGCGCTGGGAAGTACAAGGATTACTATGCCTGTTGGGTCAAGAATAGACTGAAAGGGAGTGAGTGTGGGAGCAGGAACACTAATTGCGAGGTGACTGCAGTGGTCCAGGCAAGCAGTGATGGTGGCTTGGACCAGAGTAGTGGCCATGGAGGTGGGGTGGAATGGTTGTGTTCAGAATCTGTTTTTTGTTTTGTTTAATAATATTTTATTGTGTTTTTGGTAAAGGTTTACACAGCAGTTTAGGTTCCCATTCAACAATTTCTACACAAGTTGTTTAGTGACATCAGTTACATTCTTCACAATGCGTCAACATTCTCATTATTTCCATTCTGGTTGTTCCATTTCCATTAGTCTAGTTTCCCTGCCCCCTTACATTCTCATCTTTGTTTTAAAGTAATTGACCCTTTGCTGTTGTATAGGTGATTTTTTAAAGGCGCACAGTACTCACGGGTGATATTCATAATTTTTTGAGCCAATTTGTTATTTAGCTACAAGGTGACCTGAGGGTTTAGTTTCAGTTCAAGGTTTGAAGAGTATCTCAGGGCAGTTGTCTCAGGGAGGCCTCCAGTCTCCACCAGTCCAGTATGTCTGTTTTTTGTTTTTTTTTTAGGAATTTGAGGTTCTGTTTCACATTTTTCTCCCATTCTATCAAGGTCCATCTGTTGTGGCCCTGGGGATCCATTTTGATTGTCAAACTGACCAGACTTGTTGACAAATTGTGCGTGGGCTTCGAAAGAAAGAGACAGTCAGGGAGGACCTATGGTATTTGGCCTGGACAACTGGAAGGATGGATGTGGATCCACTGAAATGGGGAGAGGGTAAGGGAGCAGATTAAGAGCTTGACTTTGGACACGCTAAGTTTGAGCTGCCTGCTAGTAGGCAGAGATACTGTGCTGGCAGGTGAGCATTTGGAGTCTGAAGTTCAGGGAAGAGAAGACAGGGATGGAGATACAAATGGGGGTGGTCATCAGCCTGTAAAAGTGATGGAAAATTATGAAGCTAGATAAGATCCCCCCACAGAAGTAGATCTAAAAGAGCACCAAGAGAACAGCCTTGAACTTCCTCTCCATCGTTAAAGAGGTGAGGGAGTGAGAAGAAACCAGGGAAGGAGACTGAGGTGGAGCAAACCAGGGGAGCGTGAGTCCTGGATGCCACTGGAGGAAAGGGTTAAGGTGTTTCCCGTAGGAGGGAATGATCCATTGTGTCAACTGATGTCAATGGGTGAACCCAAATAAGGAATGAGGATTGACCGTTGGACTTAGTGGCATGGAGGTTTTTGGCGACCTTAGTCAGAGCTCTTCAGTGAAGAGGTGGAGGCAAAAGGCTATTAGGAAATGGTTCACGTGGCAAATTTTATGGTGTATATATTTTACCACCGTAGTGTTTTGAATCCTATTGGAGAGATTAGTGACAGCCCTTTTCAAGAGTTTTGCTGTAGAGTGGAAGGGGAGAAATGGGGTGGTAACTGGTGGGGAAATGGCGTTCAGAGGCTTGTTTTCTGTTAAGGTGGGAGAGCTAACAGTGGTTTTTATGCTGATGGAAATGACCCAGTTAGGAGAAAAAAACTTGACAATGCGGGAGAGAGAGGAGAGGGTCAGCAGGAGGGATGCCCTCAGTGGGTGAGAGCAGATGGCGTTTGGTGCATGAGAGCCATCACTTTAGATAGGAGCACACACGAGGCATTCTAGAAACAAGAGGACGCTCTATGGGCATAAATGTTGGGGGACAGAGAATAAATATAGTGGCGGATTATTGTGGAAATTCTATTCTGATGCTTCTATTTTCTTAGAGTTTATCAAGGACAGGCTCGTGAGCAATGAACTCTACTTACTCAACAATTATTTATGAGGCATTTCCTCTGTACCAGGCACTGCGCTAGGTGCTGGGGATACAGCTGTCAACAAGAATAAGACGTAGCAACTGCTTTATTAGTACTTAGCATCAGGGAAAGACACCATTGTTCAAAAACCATCTCAAATGTTAAATCAGTCATGATGTTCATCTGTTCCTCTACACCATCACCCACTACCTTCTCCATCCATCATCTTCCTTCTTGCCAGATATCAAGTCTTTAGACCTAGCGCATCGCAGAACCCTCTTCAGCTCACCCCCCAACCATGATCCCATTCCTACCCCATGACCAACACTCCATCATTCAGGAAAGCAAAGTTCCAAAGAGCCAAGATTGTATCAATGGGGCTGTCTCCATGGCAACAGTGATGAATGAGCCAAGCAAGGTAACCCTGGAGATGGCGTGAATGAGAGGTGGTCCGTTGCCACGGAGACATGCTGAATGGAAGGGCCCCCACTAGCAAGGATACGTCATCAAGATGGAACAGTCAGCATGAAGTCGGTGTGTCTATTTTCAACTCAGAGTTACAAAAATACATTTTAATAAAGCTCACGATCCACCTCATTCCCTCTTCCCTGCCTCCCACCCCCTTCTTCTCCTTTCATCCTACTACTCAACCCAGGCTCACCAGGTATCCTTTGAGCCCCTCAAGGACATTCTGGGGGTCTGTTCCTTCACTACATGCCTCCCTCCCTGGGCTGGGGTGGGATGACTTTGGCCAGCTCTTATCTTCCCTTTTGGGGAATGACAGTATCTCCAAAAGCTGTGAGCTGGTGATAAGAACACTAACTACATTCTTTGGAGCAAGAAGCAGTTGATAAACTGTGGACCAACTCAGCTTACACCTATGAGGGGTATCTCAATGGGTAGACCAGTTCTCCGTCAGGGAACTGCCATAACATCCACACACAGTGGGACAATCTGGTCATATACATGATGCTGAACATATACCTTAGTCTTGTGTGGAGGGGATTCATGAGAGCCAGGCCTTAGTGCCTAGAAGGGTTATCTTTCAAGAACTTTGAGTCTCTGAAACTTACTCCCACATTCCTTATATTTTGCTCAAAGAGCATTTGTTTGTTCATTTCTTCATTCATTGGCTCTTTTGCTTGGTCAACCATATTTCTTAAACACTGTCATAGCAAAGGGCTGGAAATAACTCAAGTGTGCATCAGTGGGGACTGTTAAATTATGTACATCCATTAAAAAAGAGGAGACAGATCTCTGGGTGCTGATAAGAGTTCACACTTATCACCTACTGTATACTAGGCACCATCTAAACACTTAACTCATTTGATCCTCATAATGAGCCTGTGAGATGAATCCTACCCTGTCCCCATTTTACAGATGGGTAAATAGGAATATCTATAGCCTAGATATATTGTCAGATGAAAACAGCAAGTTTTGGAACACTGAATATTACAGCTACCATTTTCTTGTAAATGCATAGACTGTCTCTGGAAGAGTGTATTCGAAACTAATAATTGTGTTTGCCTCTTTAGAGGGTGCTAGAGGCTTGGGGGATTTGGAGACAAGTGTGAGGAGAAAACTTACTTTCCACAGTAAAGGCTTTGGTTTGTTACTGAGTTTTGTGTCATGTAGTGTGTGTTATCTTCCAGAAAAACAAATGGAAAATGGCCATTAATTATGTATTGTGTGACAGGCACTGCTAGGTTTTAGAGAAACATGAGCAAAGTCATTTCACTGATGCGGAAGCTGAGGCACAGAGAAGTTAAATGACTTGTCCAGGTGTCAGAGCTGGGACTCAAAACTAGGTAGTCTGCCTGCAGGATTTATGCAGGAAACAGGAAGACAGAGTGAGCAAAGCTGTGTGTGTGCACCTGTGCGTGTGTGTATGCATGTGTTCATTGTGTTTGCACATGCGTATACAAGCATGTGTGCATGTCTGTGTTATTGTGTGCACATTTGTTTGTGTGTGTGTGTGCAGGTGTGTGAGTAAGTGTGTGTGTCTGTGTCTGTGTGGTGGGAGAGGGAAGTGGCCAGAGAAGAATCTACAGACAGTCAGCAAGAACAAGTCTGTGCTTTGAGGAGTTAGACTGTATCCTGAAGGCACAGGGGAGCCATAGAAGGATGTAGACAACGAGTAGATGTGATCAGACTTTCATTCATAAGGATTGCTCTGGCTGAAGGGTGGTGGCCCGGAATCTGGGTGCATGTGAGGTACTTCTCCTGCCCTGGTACGGGATGCCCTCCCACCCTCTGCCCAGCACAGAACCAAGGTGTGGATTGGGCATGGAGACCTGGCGCCAAGCTGGGCAGCCCTACTGTGAGGTCAGGCGGTGGGCATCGAGTGTGTCAGCCTCTTCTCCTGCTCAACTCCGAATGGAAGCTGTCACGCTAAGTGGTGGATCTCAGAGTCCCCACTTCAGGAGGCAGTTTGTGGGAGAAGGAGGGAGTCTGCTCAGGAGGTTCTGAAGTCCAGTGATGTTGATGTGGCAGCAAGACAGGAAGGCAGTGAGGATGACCCTGCCCAAGTCAGCAAGCTGCTGTGTCTCAATTTTCTCATCTGTAAAATGGGGCGGTAAGTGCTGACCTCGGGTAGTTGTTAATCTGGTAAAATACACCAGAACCTCATTATGGTTACGAGGATGAGGAGGATGCCGTGTCACTAGGCCACCTGGGCTCGAACCAGTGCCCTCTCTTACAAGCTGTGTGATTTGAGGCAGGTTCCTGAACCTTTCTGGGCCTCATTTTTTTCATCTGTACAGTGGGGATAATAATACTTCTACTTCTTAGAGTTATGGAGAGAATTAATTGAAATAATCCCCGTAAAGCTCTTAGAACAGTGCCTGGCTCCACCTAAGTGCTCAGTAAATACTAGAGACTGTTAGTACTGTTAATTATAATAATGACTACTACTACCGCTAAAGGCCTCTTGAGCCCTGCCCTGCAGTTTTGCTGGCTTTCCTGGCATGGAATCCCACAGGTCCCCCCTCAGAGGTGGCCACACTTAGCATTGATGACCTGACCCAGGTGTTAGTTGTCTCATTTCGGGAAAACACTTTGGAGGGGAACGTGCTGTGCAGGCTGGAAGCACCACACGGGGCATGAATGCGATCTAAGCCAACACTGGGCTCCTGCAGCCTGGCCGGCTGAGGACACAGAGGAGCCAGGGACAGCCAGCTCTTGGGCGTCTTCTCCCTGCCCACCTTTGCTTTACTCCAGGCCGCTTTCCACCACACAGCGCTCTCAGGAGAGGGCGTCTTCCCACTGGAACACCTGCGAACACACACTGGGTGCCGGCCACAATTGGCTCCATTGCCAGTGCTGTGGAGCTCGTCATTAGAATAGCAGGAGTCATTGGAAGGCTTCTGTTAGCTCTTCCGACTCCAGCACACCTTTCCCTAGGTGGCGTGGCGAATGAATCCCGCACAGGGCAGCCTGCCCACCCACCCAAGCTTCAAGTGGGAACTGCGACTTATTTCATTAATGGCTGCTTACATAACACTTGCTGGGAACCTGCTCGAGCACTTTACAGATATTGACTTTTTTATTATTATTATTGTGCTTTAGGTGAAAGTTTACAGCTCAGGTTAATTTCTCATACAAAAATGTATACACATATTGTTATGTGACACTGGTTGCAATCGCTATAATGTGACAGCACACTCCCCCTTTCCACCCCGGGTTTCCCATGTCCCTCCAACCAGCTCCTGTCCCTTCCTGCCTTCTCATCCTGTGTCCGGGGAGCCGCTCATTTTGTCTCGTGTGTCTGCTTGAACTAAGAAGCACACTCTTCACAAGTATTATTTTATGTTTTATAGTCCAGTCTAATCTTTGAAGAGTGGGCTTCAGGAATGGTTTTAGTTCTGGGTTAACAGAGCGTCTGGGGGCCATGGCTTCGGGGTTTCCTCCAGTCTCAGACAGACCATTAAGTCTGGTCTTTTTATGTGAATTTGAGCTCTGCTCCACACTTTTCTCCTGCTCTGTCAGGGACTCTCTGTTGTGTTCCCTGACAAATATTGACATTTTTAATCCTCCCAACAACCCATTTTATACGTGATAAGCCCAGGACACAGAGAGGTTAAGTTTCTGCCCCAAGATCACAGAGCTAGTGAGTAGAGGAGCCGGGACTGAACAATACACGTACCTCTCCAACCTCATTGTTGTTTTTGTTGTTGTTGTTGGCTCCCATGAGTCAGCCCCCAATTCCTGTCGACCCCATGTGTTACAGAGTAGAACTGCCCCCAGTCTGCCAGGTCTTTCTCCCACAGAGCCGCTGGGTGGGTTCAAATCACAAACTGCTTGCACGACCCGGGCGCCTCTCCATCCTTACAGTTGTTGCCATTCACAATTTTGTGAGCTCACAGGCGACATGGGGTGTATTTTTCAAACTCAATCGAATGAACAGCTTTGCTTTAGGTTTCCTTCATTCCTGTCCAGGGTTAGTTGAGTCTGTGACATGAGCTGAAATAAAACACAGTCTGGAGGGGCCTGGACCCAGGGTTCGAGTTCTGGCTCTCCCACTTTCCGGCTGATGCCCTCTCTAAACCTCTCTCCTCATCTATAAATTGGAGGTGACAGCAGTCCCCACCTGGTTGAACTGTTGGGAGCGTTAAAATGAGTTCACGTGTGTAAAGTGCTTAAAACAGTTTCTGGCACAGAACAAGCACTTGATTCAAATCAGCAGACACCCATTGAGCACCTACGGTGTGCTAGCACTGTTCTAGGTCGTGAGGAGACCTTGTGGACCTTGTGATCAAGGAGGCGGGGACCACAGCAAGAAAAATGGTGTGTTAGAAAGCAAGGCGTATGATGGGAGAAACAGTAAAGAGAATTGGGAGTGCTGGGATGTGGTGCAGGCTGCAGTATTAAATGGGGTCGTCAGGGTAGGCCTTATTGGGAAGGCAACATATGAGCAGACTTCCTAGGTGTTGGAGCCCTGGTGGTGTAGTGGTTAAGAGCTATGGCTGCTACCCAAAAGATCAGCAGTTCAAATCCACCAGCTGCTCCTTGAAAATCCTATGGGGCAGTTCTACTCTGTCCTATAGGGTCTCTATGAGTCAGGATCAACTGGACGGCAACGCGTTTGGTTTTTATTTTACCTAGGTGTTATTCCTATTTGGGGGCACTAATACGAGTTTAAGGAGCCCTGGTGGAGCAATGGTTAAGCGCTCAACTGCTAACTGAAAGATTAGCAGTTCGAACCCACTAGTGGCTCTATGAGGGAAAAGATCTGGCGATCTGCTCCAGTAAAGATGACAGCTTAGAAAACCCTATGGGGCAGTTCTGCTCTGTCCTATAGGGTCAGTAGGAGTTGGAATCAACTACACGGCACACAAGAACAACTACAGTAATACGAGTTTATTATGTCAATGTGGAATCGACACAATAGCCACAACAGCAGACTCAAAAGCAACCAGTGATCATGAGGATGACACAGGACCTGACAATATTTTGTTCTGTTATACATAAGGTCTCCATGAGTAGGGGCCGACTCAGCGGCCGCTAACAACAACAATAT
>NW_004444194.1:1477958-1479409 GCF_000243295.1 Trichechus manatus latirostris
CTATTGTTCTGAGTGCTTTACCCAAGCCAACCCAGTTATGCAACAGCCCTGCTCCGTAGGCACTTTTACTGGCCACGTTTTACCGGGGAGAAAACCGAAGCCCAGAGTAGTTAAGTGCCTTGCCCAAGGTTTAACAGCCAGGAAGTGGCAGAGTTGAGATTCAAACCCAGACGGTCTGGCTGCAGAGCCTCAAGCTTAGTAAAAGTTTATTATCTGAGTCCTGTAGTTAGAAGGTGGCAGAGGGGGCCACAAGTTGACATCATCCAATCAAGTTCACTAAGGAACTGACCGCTTGTAAAAATGAGTTCCCACTCAAATGTCCATGGCCCACAGGGCCCACGTCCTTGTCAGCCAGGTTCTAGATCAGACTTTCTCAAGGACAGCACCACTGACATTTGGGGCCGGATCATTCTTTGTGGCGGGGACCGTCCTGAGCATGATAGGATGTTGAGCAGCATCCCTGGCGTCAGCGCCCCCCCACCCCCGCCCCCGTTGTGACAACCAAAAACATCTCCAGATTTTGCCAAATGTCCCCTGGGAGGCAAAATCACGCCTGGTTGAGAGCCACTGTTCTAAATGGTTAAGTATCGTCCTACAGTATAGTGCATGTCCGAGGCAGACTGACTTTGAAATTGCCGACCTTGCAAAAAACGCAGGACTTCATGAAGTCAGTGAGGACGAGGGCGGCAAAGTGCTGCAATCACACCTACCACCTTAACAGCGTTCGTTTGCTCAGGAGCCACGAGGGTGGTGACACTACAAACTGCAAAAGGCGATGGTCTGAGTATCGAAGGATCCAGAGCGGGGTAATTTGTGAAACCCTCTGAGACTTTGAAAATAAAATAATCCTCTCCAAAATCCAGACTGCAGAAGTCCAAGTGAAGGGGGTGTGTTGTGTGCTACCAGGCAGTTTTGCCGGGGAAATTACACACACTCACATGTGCCCACACATACACACGTACACACTCACATACACACTTACATGCATACACATACACAAAAATACATACACAATCACACGCATACACGTACGTGTACACACACTGACATACACTCAGTACATACATACACATGCACTCAATGCATACACACTCACACATACATACACACTCACATGCATACACACACTCATACATGCATGCACACACACACCTATATGCGTCCTGCTTGAGTACACATGCCAGGTACTGTGTCGTTACAGCTCAGTGAGGGCCGTCTCCCCAACCAGTCCGATCATCTTCCTTTGCCATGTGCCTCGGGGTGAGGCAGGAATTCTTGGGTTATTTTTCTTAAAAAATATTACAATGGCTAACTTCTAGTGGGTGCTCACTATTTCATTTCACAACACTGTAAGGAGTTTCTTTTGCTACCCCCATTTTACAGATGAGGAAACTGAGGCTCAGAGCAATTAATTAACTCCCCCCATGCAGCTCCTAGGTGGCAGACCCACA
>NW_004444194.1:1481095-1482396 GCF_000243295.1 Trichechus manatus latirostris
CTGGAAAGAATTGAAGCTGACAGTCCATTAAACCAAAACTTACTGAGCCCTGCCATGTACCAGGCACTGCTCTGGGCACTGGGGACCCAGCAGTGACCAAAGGGGACAAGTCCGTGGCCTCACTGAGCTGACATTTTAGCTGTGGGACTGTACCGGTTACTGTGTATTAGATGAGTGACATTACTGTTAAGTGTATTAGACAATGATAGCTGCTACAACAAAGAGCCCCAACATGGTGAACAGCTCAAACACAAGAGAAGTTTAGTCCTCATGCAAGTGAAGTCCAAAACGGATATTCTTGAACAGCGGGCCTCTCTCCTCCAAGCCACGAGGCCGGGGCCCAGGTTCCTTTCGTACTGTGGCTCCTCATCTTCAGCCTGTAGCTTCCAAGGTCTCTCTACTCCTTGGCATCAAGTCGCAGAAGGGGAAAGCGTGTGGGGGAGAGCACCTGGTAGGTTGTTTGGGGCCGGGCCTGGAAGCAGCACACACCACTTCCACTCACCTCCAGCCAGCTAGAGCTCAGCCACGTGGCCACGCCTGCCTGCACAGCTGGGAAATGTTGTTTAGCTGGTCCCCAGAAAGGAGTGGAGGTGATGTGGTACACAGGGACCCATCCCTGCCGCGGGGCCTCGCTGGAACTCAAGCTCCAAGTCTTTTTCCTGTCACCCCTCCCCATTCCTTCCTGGGTGCCTTCTCTTCTCCAGACTGCCTGCTCTAAAGAATTGTTCTTGCCTTGCAGTGGGGTGGGGCGAGGGCCTGGCAGAATGTCTTCTCCCTAATTTGAAGTCTCTCTTGCAAAGGGGAGCAGAATATTCCTGACCCTTGAGGTAGGGAAATCGAGAATCAAATCCTGCTTCCCCAAAGACCTTTTTCTTGGGAACCGGGGGCTTGGGGGCAGCACCCCAGGTAGGCAGCCCTCCAGACCATCCATTCCTCCCACCCTGTATCAGTCAAGGTTCCAACAGGAAACCAAATTCACCCCCAGGTGTCATGAAGAGACTCCTTATAGAGGTGGGGCAGGTTAAGGAAACCAACAAGGGAGACTGGGCCCCGCACCCCAGCGGGAAGCCATTATTACCCCACCTTTCTGGAACCCAGGGGAGGTGGCATCTAATGTCAGAACTAGGAGGAAGCCAGAAGCAGCACTCAACCTCTCTTCTCCTCTCCTCCTGCCAGTGCCTCTGTTAGCCAAACCCACCCAGAACCAGAGCAGAGGGAGTCTAGGAGGTGCAGTCCCTGGGCTTGGCCTCATGGGGCACCAAGAGCTAGAGAGTGGGCCTGGGGACAGGTGGGGACAACCA
>NW_004444194.1:1483338-1484618 GCF_000243295.1 Trichechus manatus latirostris
GTCTGCGTCAGACCTTCTCTTGGTTACTTGGAATATTGCTAGCTTTTTCCTAAGAAATTGGCAGGCACTTTTATGAACTCCCTCCTTTTAAATTTCCTTGGGATCATCACCTCCTTTTTTTTTTTTCCTTCTCTGCCTCAGAGAAATACTTGTCCCTGCATTTTCCCAAGCCTACGCAGTATTGCAGAGTAGTAAAAAGTGAATGGGATGTGGAAGGAGACCACCTGGCATCCAAACCATCTCAGCTGTATAACAGCTATGTGAGCTGGGAGCAAGGATGTGCCCTCTTTGAACTGCAGAGTGGAGCGACTGATAGGACCTACCTGGTGGGGATTGAATAAGATAACGTGGCCATAGCAGACACTCAGTAAATGTTAGCCATTTTTAAAAAGTATTTTTAAATAATATTTTATTTTGTTAAAGGTGAAGGTGTACACAGCACCTTAGGTTCCCATTTAACGATTTCTACACAAATTATTCAGTGATATTGGTTACATTTTTCACAGTGTGTCATCATTCTCTTTTATTCCATTCTGGTTGTACCATTTCCAGTACTCTAGTTTCCCTGCCCCCTTACCTTCTCATCTTTACTTTAGAGCAGTTTTTGACCATTTGGTCTCATATATATTTTTTTAAAAGAGCTCATTACTCATAGGTGATATTCTTTATTTTATGAGCCAATCTGTTTAGCTAAAAGATGACCTCAAGGGATAATTTCAGATTTAGATTTAAAGAGTATCTCAGGGTGATCATCTCAGGGAGTCCTCTAGTCTCAACTCTTCTCATAAGTCTGGATTTTTTTAAGAATTTGAGTTCTGTTCCACATTTTTCTCCCAGTATCAGGATCCATCTATTGTGACCCTGATCAGAGCTATCAGTAGCGGTAGCCAGACACCATCTAGTTCTTCTAGTCTCCGGGTAGACGAGGCTGTGGTTCATGTAGACTTTTAGTCCTGTAGACTTTCTTCTCTGAGTCTTTGGTTTCCTTCTTTCTCTTTTGTTCCTGACAAGTAAAGACCAATAGTTATATCTTAGATGGCTGCTCTAAAGCCTATTTTTTTAACCTTATACAGGTAGTCCCCGACTTGCAATGGGGTTCTATTCCTATGACTCTGTTAAGTCAGTTCTGACGTAAGTCAAATACCTTTTTTTTTTTTGAGTTTTCATTATTATTGCCTTTTATTATCAGTGTGTTTATAAATCCAATCCTTGAACATCTGTGAGTGAACATCTGAGAATGATCACATCAGCAAATTATGTGCTGCAACATCGTATGTAAT
>NW_004444194.1:1485845-1487266 GCF_000243295.1 Trichechus manatus latirostris
CTCTCTTTTATATCTCAAACGAGATTGACTTAAAACACAACCTAATCTTGTAGATTGAGTCCTGCCTCATTAACATAACTGCCACTAATCCCACCTCATTAACATCACAGAGGTAGGATTTGCAACATGTAGGAAAATCACATCAGATGACAAAATGGTGGACAATCACACAATACTGAAAATCATGGACTAGCCAAGTTGACACACATTTTGAGGGGACACAATTGAGTTCATAACGGGCTATTACCAAGGTAGCTGCTGTGAACATGCTCATTCATGTCTTTTGGTGACCACAGCTCACATCTCTCTGGGAAGAGTATTAGGAGTGGATTTTCTGCGTCATAGGGAAGAATCTGTTTAGCTTTAGTGGAAGTTGCCTAACAATTTTCCCACCAACTGTGTGTGAGGGTTAGCTTTTGTTTTTAGTTTGATCCCGGAGTCCTTCTCCTGTAGGACGCGCCCAGTAAATGTTTGAGAATTGTGTGGGTTTCCTAAGGCTGCTGAGACAAAGCACCACACGCCGTGTGGCTGAAAGGTATCGTCTCACAGGTCTGGAAGTCCAAAGGCAGGATGTCAGCCATGTTGATTCCTTCCTCTGGTGGCTCCCGGCAATCCTCAGCATTCCTCGGCTTGTAGATCACTCCAGTATCTGCCTCCGTCTTCACATAGCCATCTTCCCTCCATGTCTGTCTCTGTGTCTCTCTCCTCTTTTATAAGGACGCCACTCATATTGGATTAGGACCCACCCTCCTCCAGTATGACCTCGTGTTAACTAAACTGATAACATCTTCAGAGATGCTATTTCCAAACAAGGTCATGTTCACAGGCACAGGGGTTAGGACATCAGCATGTCTTTTTCAAGGGGGCACGATTCAGTCCATAACAGGAATTAAATTGAAGACTTTGCATTTCCTCGAGAGCATTACCCCATCAAATGTCTCATTTGGACCGTCAGTCTCTCCTTCTCTGTTGACACCTGCTCTTTGCCCACAAACTTGGACAGGTCCCCTCTCTCTGTAAGACACCCACCCTCTTGCCCCTCACACCACAAGAGCATCTTGCTCCGCTTCTCATTCTAGCCTCTTCAAAGAGAGCTTTCTGTTCCATGGCCTCCTTCAGCCCTGTGATCCACGGGGTAATGCAATGATGTCCCGCAAGACGCCTAGGACCCGCTAATCTCCAACTCCACAGCCCTCCTTTAGCCACCAGCCCCTTCTTGCTATCCCCGGGCGCTTGCCACTCATGAGTCCCGGTGTTTTCTAGAATCCCTTCCCTCCTTGCCGCCTTGGGTTTTTGCATGTACTCCTGCCCTTTTTATTTAAGAAAACACGGCACTTTAAGAGGGCTTCAGGAGCCACCCGAAATAGAAACATGTCCTTTTGTTCAATCCTCTACTTTAAAAGACAAATACAAGGAAGAAC
>NW_004444194.1:1487501-1489098 GCF_000243295.1 Trichechus manatus latirostris
TCACTAAAATGCCTACCACATGAGGTTGCTGTGCATTTTGAATGAGTTAATATTTATAAATCGTTTAGAATAGTGCCTGGCATATGGTAAGAACTAAAGAAGCGTTTATCAAATAGTGGATGAAATGGTAGGAAAAAACTCACCATGTGCGTTAATTAATATCTAATTGCTGTCTGTTATGGTAGCCCCTAGCTACATATGGCTGTTTACATTTAAATGAATTAAAATTAAATACCATTAAAACCCAGTCCATCTAGAACAGGCAGATGCATAAAGATAGAAGGTAGATTAGTGGTTACCAGGGACTGGGAATGGGGAGAAGTGGGGACATTATTGCTTAATGGGTACAGACTTTCTGTTTGGGCTGATGAAAAAGTTTTGGAAAAAATACAGTCATGTGTCACCTAATGTCCATGATACATTCTGTGAAATTAGACGTTACGTGATTTCGACGTTGTATAAACACCACATTATATACAGGCAGTCTACAGATTACAAACGAGTTTCATTCCTAAATTTTTAAGTTGAATTCATACATGAATTGGAACAGTTAGGTATGGTTTGAATCTAACGTCAGCTAGTCAGATGTTTGTCTTAGTATATAGTGTATAGTGTACCTTCCTATGCATAAAAAACATTAAAGGAACACTTCAGATACACTAAAACATCTTTAAGGTAATAATGCAGTAATAATAATAATAATGTTTTGATGCGTGTCTCAAAGTAGCTCCCATTTGTTATTATGAGCCATTGTATGTAGCTTGAATTTTTAGTATAATAGGCTTTACAGGGGTTGGGACCATGGACGTATATGCGGTTGGATGTTGCCTGAATGGACATTATGTGATGCATGACTATAGTGGTAATGGTTGCACAACACTGTAAATGTAATTAATGCCACTGAATTGTACACTGAATAATGGCTAAAATGGCAAATTTTATGTCATATATATATTTTACCACAATAAAAAAAAAATACTTAGTTCCTCACTCGCGCTAGCCATACTTGAACTGTTCAACAGCCACCCATGGTTAGTGGCTGCCATGTTGGACAGCACATATATAGAATATTGGTAAAGTTCTATTTGACAGAACTAATCAAGACAATACAAAGGCTATAGAAGAATCCTGATCAAAAGGGGGAAATTGCAGAATATAATTTAAAATTCCTGTGGGATTTAGATTTTCTGGAGCCATGGAGGCTGGATGAAGCCCCAGAACTATTGCCCTGAGATAATCTCTAAACCTTAAACCAAAAATATCCCCTGAAGTCTTCTTAAAACCAAACAATACTTTAGCTTAACTAGTAAAGAATGTCTACCTTAGCATTATGTTCTTTTTAAAGATCCTATCTATATGGAATCAAACCGACAACAGCAACTCAAAAGATTAGATAGGAAACTTAGGGGGCACTGAATTTATATTAATGAAGGAGGAACAACTCAGAAAAGGAGGGTGAGAATGGTTGCACAACTCAAAGGATGTGATCAGTGTCACCGAATTATACATTTAGAAGCTGTTGAATTGGTGTATGTTTTGCTGTGTATATTCTCAACAGCATCAATAACAAAAATAAAATAAATTATAAAAAAAGACA
>NW_004444194.1:1493019-1493805 GCF_000243295.1 Trichechus manatus latirostris
CTCCTTCTCACTCCCCCATCAGCTGCAAGGCCCCTCCTCCCCACACGGTGGCACACTCCCCAGCGACCGGATTGCCCACCTAAGGATGCTCTTCATCCTTCCCATCTCACTCACCTCTGCACTGCCTTGGAGGCCAATGGCCTCACCGTTCCCCAGACACTTTCTAACTTGACCCCCAGGATGATGTGCTCCCCTTGGCCTCCTTCCACCTCTGTGACTTCTCCATCTTTTTCACAAATCTCCTCCCTTAAATGTTGCTCTTTCCCAGTGTTTCCACCTACCCTGGGATATCTGGTCTACCATAACATATCCTTTGCCACTTCCTTATTCATTCACCAAGTATTTGTTGAGTATCTGCTAAGCCATGAAAAGTGATACTAGATAGGTCTCTGCCCTCAGGGAGCTGGCATTCTAGAAGATGAGATGAATGATAAATACAAATGAGTAAACAGTATTATTCCAGAGAGTGGAGGGCGGGGTCTCTTTAGCTAGAAGAGCCAAGGAATCCTCTCTGAGAAGGCAGAATCTGAGCTGTGCCCTGAAGGGTTTGAAGAGCCAGCTATGAAAGAGAGGAGGGTTGAAAGTCAGCTGGAGAGTGGGGAAGCAGAGGCAGAGTGGTCCGTGGAGTCCCAGTAGAGCAATCACGGTGAAGAGCTTGGGTTTTATTCCAAGCCTTGTGGAAGCCATTGGGAGGCTTTTGTCATGATTGAATTGTGTCCCCCAAAAATATGTGTCAACTTGATTAGGCCATGATTCCCAGTACTGTGTGGTTGTCCTCCATTTTGT
>NW_004444194.1:1495424-1496394 GCF_000243295.1 Trichechus manatus latirostris
CTGCTCCAAAACCTTACGTGGCTCCTGGTGTCCATGGGGCAGAGCCATCTCCTCAACCTCCAGCACCCAGCCTCCAGCGCCCAGCCCACCTGACTTCTCTCCCAGCACTGCTCTGAGGGAGGCCACCCCCCAATTCCTGTTTGCCTCTAAATTCCTTGTCGTCCTTCCAGAGATGGGAACAGGAGATGGTATGTCTTCTATCTGGTCCAAAGGAAAAAATGTAAAATGCCCTATTAATGATCTTTTATATGATTGTGGAGTCCCTAGGTGATGCAAATGATTAATGCCCTCAGCTGCTAGCCAAAAGGTTGAAGGTTCCAGTCCACCCAGAGGTGCCTCGGAAGAAAGGCCTGGCAATCTATGAGATAGGTGCCATGTTGTTCTAGGCAAGAGGGAGGTCAGATTATCTTCATTTCTGAGGCTTGGAAAGGTTAAGGAATTTGGCAAAGGTCACACCATGAGAAATGCAGGACCAGGGCTTGACCCCAGGTCTGAAGGACCCCAAAGTCTGTGATCCTCTGACTATGGGTGCCGCCTCCTTAGATTTGGGCTCAGCAATGATGCTGTCCCCAATCCTCCCCATCTACAAGAATTTCTTCTGCATCTGTGCCCTCTACAGCCCATGGGCCATAGGGACTTGTACTTGAACCTCTCATCCACTTACTGGTACTTGCATGGTCCGGAAGGGTAGGATTTAGTTCATCTCAGCGCTATCATCGTATCCAGCACAACCTCCCAAGCCAACCCCGGCAACCGTCAACTGGACCGCCTCCTCTCCAGTGTCCCAGCTTCTGCCCTCACCCCTACAGTCTCTACTAAGTGCCCCCGCCACAGGGATCTTATTTTAATACAAGTCAGATCACAGCCCTCCTCTGCTCAGAACCCTCCATGGCTCCCACCTCACTCGGGGCAAAAACCCAAGTCCTCCTTGTAGCCCACAAAGCCCTGCATGACATACCCTGTCACCCCC
>NW_004444194.1:1498100-1499815 GCF_000243295.1 Trichechus manatus latirostris
TGAAAGCATCACACCTGGATGGACTCATTCATTGTGTACATTTCTTCGTTAAATGTCTCTTGTCTGCATCAGTTCCAGGGGGCAGGGGGGGTCTCATGGCTTGCTCTGCCCAGCACACAGAAGGTGCTTAGATGCACGATTTGTGATGTTGGGAAAGTAGATCAGTCCAACCTTGCAGGCCCATGTCTGCTCTAGAAGTAGTCTGGAGAACATTTTGGGGAAACGCCTTATTTTAGTTTGGGGTGCCCTAGAAGCTAACCCTGAACAAGGATGCCGGTGCACGTAGTTTATCTGAGAGGTGAGTTCAGGAGAGGGTCACCTGGGAGCGAAGTGATCCTGAGGCAGGAAGGTGAGTCATCGAGTACGTTACCCTTGTGAGCAGCTGCCCGTGTAGAGCCCACACTTCAGAAGGATCCAGAATGAGAGGCAAGGGAGCTGCGGTATTGATCCCCCAGCTCCCATCTGGCTTTTGAAGGGTGTTAATTCCCTGTCCTTGTCTAAGATTTGGAGAAAACCTTCAGGCAAAGAGATGCAGGTATCTGTTGGCACAGGCCGAAGTGGTAAGGCCCAGGCCTCCTGACAACGCACGTGCACATTTGCCGTGGCCACCCTCTCCTTAGTCATAGAACCCCCTGGTTTTCAGCATTTCTTGCCCCTCGTCTGCAGCTCTGATGACAGCCTCTCCCCCCGTGTGGCTCTGTGGCAGCTCACCCTGCATCACTTACCTCTGAAATGGACACCTTCAGAAACAGGTCTGGACGTTCCCTGGAATGCCAGAGTGCGGGCTGCGGGACCCCTCATACCACTAGCAGCACGTTTACAAATGAGCTCCCAGGACAAACTCTTCCCCAGAGAACCTCTGCAGAACACTCATCTTACTCGTTGCCATGATTCTTTCCTACCTGCATTTACAAGAGTGACTTTTTTTGACCCGAGGCCCGGGGTCTGTAGCCCCTTTTTAGGCAGATGCCAATATGTTTGGTTTTCTGTTTGTTTCCGAGTAGCTTAGCACGCATCCTTCACAGGTGTTGTTGTGTTGTTGTTAGTTGTTGCTGGCTCCAACTCACGGTGACCCCATGTACAATAGAATGAAACTTTGTCTGGTCCTGTACCATCTTCACAACTGTTGATGCGCTCGAATCCATTGTTGCGGCCACTGTATTTTAAGTGCCTTCCAGCCTGGGGGGCTTATCTTCCAGCACTCTGTCAGACAGTATTCTGTTGTGATTCGTACGGTTTTCATTGGCTCATTTTCGGAAGTAGATCACCAGGCCTTTCTTCCTGGTCTGTCTTATCTGGAAGCTCCACTGACACCTGTCCTCCTGCTGGTATGTGAAATACTGGTGGCGTAGCTTCCAGCATCGTAGCAACGTGGAAGCCACCACAGTACGACAAACTGACACAAGTGTTGCCTCATTTAATCCTCACAGCCGTTTGCTTTGAGGGGTCGGTGCTATTATTCCAGTTATACAAAAACGGAAACTGAGGCACAGAAAGGCAACTTGTCAGAGGTCCCCCAGCTGGGAAGTGGCAGAGCTGGGATTCGAACCCGGCCAGGCTGGGCTCTTAATGCTGAACTACTCCCCTGCCAGTTGGTAAAGAACTGTTGCCCCCAAGTCCCTGAAGGGTCTTCCATCACCCTGGCCCCTCCCCCAGGGCCCAGGGCCCCGGGCCTCCCCATAGCCCATCCTGATTGGTGAAGCCTCTTATGTAAA
>NW_004444194.1:1500345-1507592 GCF_000243295.1 Trichechus manatus latirostris
CTCTCTGAGGAAGCTCCCAAGGCAATCCCTAGGAACCTGGCTGCGCGTCTGGGCGAGCGCTCAAAAGCAAGCCAGCTACCTCATCCATAACCATAGCACCAATTTATTGAGCACCTACTGTGTATCAGGAGCACCACCCATTCTCTCATTCAGTTCTAACAACCCCTTGTGAAGTTGATAGTGCTAACATCTCCACTCTACAGGTGGGGAAACTGAGGCTAAGAGTGACTGAGAAGTGGCACAGGGCTGAGAAGTGGCAGAACTAGGAGTTAACTCAAGTATGACTCCACGCCTGGGCAGAAACAATGGCAGCAATGGCCGTTACCATTTATTGAGTCCTTGCTGTCTACCAGGCACTGTAGAAAGAGCTTTACCTGCGTTATCTTAGTTCCGCCTCACAATCACTCAATGAACCCATTTTACAGATGAGAAGGCTGAGGCTCAGAAAGGTTAAATTACTCCCCTGAGTTCTTACAGCTTGACAGTGACGAGCTCCAAAGTCCATACACATTCCACGCAGCTTTCTCATTCTCTAAATACGTTTCTACTCCCCACTTTGGGGGTGGCTGCAGTGTGCTGGGTCAGGATTAAGTATAGGTTTATCTGAAAAAAAAAATTATATGTATATACACATATATATATGCACAAATAAAAAATAAGCTTAGAAAATAACTACTGCCTCAATAAAATAATAATTTATAAAACTGTGTGCCAGGCACTGTTCTGAGTATTTTCCATTTTTTTAAAACTCATTTATCCTCACAGCAAGCCTGTGAGATAAGTTCTCTTATTATGACCATTGTACGTTTTGTTGTCTTCATTCTTTGGGTTCATTGACATCCAGGTTTAATGAATAAGATTTCCTAGATGAACATCAGCAGGGTCTCTTCATAGAAAGAAGGCACTTATGCAGGCTGCAGGAACCCAGCCGTCACTGTAAATTAAGGGCCATCCCAAAGCTAATAGCAACAAGACCACTTGTGATAGGCCAGGTACTTTTGCTAAGTGTGAACGATCTCATTTAATCCTGTGAAGGAGGTGCTATTCTAATCTCCATTTACAGTTGGAAAAACTGAGGCTCAGAATGATGAGGTGACTTGCTCAAGGTCCCATACCTAGTAAGTAGATGACCTGGGTTCCCAAGAAGCAGACTAAGCTAGGTATTCAGGTGTACCTGAGCACTCTCAGGAGCAAGGGTGGGAGAGAGGGAAGCAGAATAGGGCAGGGGAAGGCATTAGCAAGGATGCAGCCTCAGCGGGAGTCAGCCCCAGCCTGACCCAGTGGGGAGCTCGGCAGCATGAAGAACACCAGGGTTATCCTCCAACTGGAGGCAAGGAGGCTGGCCTTTTGTACTTCTGTGTCAGTCAGTTATTGGATGTGAGGGTAGGGAAACCATCACCTCGCAGTTGAGGCAGCTCTTGATAACCAAAGGCAAGTGTACAAAGAGGAGGGCCGGTTGGAACCCACAGCAGCTGGGGGTTGGCTGCCCCAGTGGCAAAAGGGATCTGGGCAAGGCACCAGCAGCACCCACGACTGTAGCAGTGCTAGGACGCAAGTCCAGCTCTCCTTGCCTCCCCGTCTTAACCAGCCTGCATACTGCCTCCAACAGCATTGCACTGACACTCTGGAACCCCTGGAGAAGCATAGCTCCTTGGACAACTCCAACAGTTTCCCTCAATTACTGTGCTCTCACCCATCATGGGGTGCTATTAGTGGGCCACAGAAAGTCCTAATCAAGCAGCAAGGCCCCAAGCTTTATGTTTGAACCTCAATATTAACCATAAAAGAAAAAGTTACTGTCAAGTAGATTGTAACTCATGGTGACCCCACGTGTGTCAGAGTAAAACTGTGCTCCAAAGGGTTTTCCATGGATGAGTTTTTGGAAGTAGATCACCAGGCCTTTCTTTCGAGGTGCCTTTGGTTGGTCTCAACTCCAGCCGTTTGGTTAGCAGCTGAGCACGTTAACCATTTACACCACCCAGGGACTCCAAATACATAGACTTTATACATTTGACAAATACATGGGAAACCATATACCATTGCCATCGAGTCAATTCCAACTCACAGCAACACTGTAGGACAGAGTAGAACTTCGCCATAGGGTTTCCAAGGAGCAGCTGCTGGATTTGAACTGCCGACCTTTTGGCTGTTTTGGTTAGCAGCCAACCTCTTAGCCACTATGCCACCGGGGCTCCCAGGAAACCATAGACTTCCCTAATATATACGGCAGGAGTTGTTGTTGTTAGTTGACATCGAGTCAGTTCCAATTCATGGCAACCCCATGTGTGCAGAGTAGAACGGCTCCATCGGATTTTCAAGGCTGTGACCTTTCAGAAGCACATCACCAGACCTGTCTGCTGAGAAGTCTCTGGGTGCATTCAAACCGCCAACCTTTTAGCTAGTAGTTGAGCACTTAACCATTTGAGCCCCCCAGGGACTCCACGTAGGGGTTACAAACATAGAATTCGGCATCACTTAGACCTGAGTTAGAAGCCTTATTTTGTCACCTTCTAGGTAGCAAAAGGAGCCCTGGTGGTGCAGTGGTTAAGAGCTTGGCTGCTCACCAGAAATTCAGCAGTTCAAATCCACCAGCCACTCCTTGGAAACCCTATGGGGCTGTTCGACTCCATCCTATAGGGTCGCTATGAGTCGGAATTGACTCGATGGCAGTGGATTTGGGTTTTGGGGGTTTTTTTGTTGTTGTTGTTAGGTAGCAAAAAACGGCAGCTGTTGTTCTTATGAACATTCTTTGAATCTTAGAATCGTTGAACTTACACAGTAGAATCAAATTTTACGTAGCGTCTGCTTATCCCTTCCTCTCCCAAAGGAAATTCAGGCTCAGTCACTTGATCATCAACCACAAGGGTGCATTATTTATAATGTGGGAAGCTCTTAGACCCTGGACTTTCAGGGATAAGGGTCCCTCATTGATTCGTGATAAAACTCCCGTCAGCTCCAGGTCTTCCGATGCCCAGCAGGGTGTGTCTTCCATCCCACCCTTCCCCTGCCTTGGGGGCTAACTGTACCCGTAGCCCACGAGTCAATTCTGACTCATAGCAACCCTATAGGACAAAGTAGAATTGCCCCATAGGGCTTCCCAGGAGCGGCTGGTGGATTCGAACTGCCAAACTTTTGGTTAGCAGCCGAGCTCTTAACCACGGAGCCATCAGGGCTCCCCTTGGGGACTGCGCCCCATCTAAGTTGGGTTTCCCAGAATAGATAAGGTAGCATGGATGCATAACCTTGAGTCATATGGGCTTGGGTTTGAGTCCTGACTTTGCCATTTCTCGTCCCTGTGAGTGAGTCACCTTACCTCCCAGAGCCTTGCTTCCCACCTGTATGAAATGGGGGTGGTTTTGTATGTGCTTCCACTTCATGGGGTTGTTTCCAGAAGCCAGTGAGATCACGTGGAGTCTGGAACTGGGACACCGCCTGTTTCCCTGGGCAGAGCTGCAGTTAGCCTTTGCATGAATTAGGAAAAGATGCCCCCTGTTGGTGGAAAAAATTAGAGAAAGGCACTCCCCTCTGCGTGGAAGCTGCCCAACACCTAGGAACATGGCTTAGAAAGCAATGGATTTCTGCTCGTCTCGCCCAAAAGGTCAAGAAATGGAACAGCAAATGGAGCACAAAGTACTTTTTAAGATAAAAAGTAGTTTTAAAAAAAAAAAAGGAAGGCTTGTCCCTGCTACCATAATGCCCAGCCTCTGTGTGGCCCTCACTCTGTCTTCCCCACCCCCGTGTGCTCCGGGTTCCCTCAGCAGACTCCGGCCTGGTGGTGGGTGCTTGGTCACGGACCGTGGGGCTGTTTCTGTGTCTCCTCAGGTTTACAAGTCGTCCTGAAGTCGATCATGAAGGCGATGATCCCCCTGCTGCAGATCGGCCTCCTCCTATTTTTTGCAATCCTTATTTTTGCAATCATAGGGTTAGAATTTTATATGGGAAAATTTCATACCACCTGCTTTGAAGAAGGGACAGGTAGGTCCAAGCAGCCAGACATGCTTTTCCAACCCTCCTCCCATTCTCCTCCTTTGGGGAACAAGGCTTCCAGAAGGGACCCCCACGGGCTTGCTTCTTTGTCCTGGCAACTGGGAGAACCTCCTTCACTAAGCTTTGTCAGAAAGGCAGGGGGTGAACTAGCCCAGATCGTGGCTGTTGCTGTGGTCTTGGGTTGGGGCCCCCAGAAGCAGACCCAGGGGCAGGTGATGGGTTGAGGGGGTAACCCCAGAACACACCAGCATGGGGATGGGGGTAGGGAAGTGAGGCCAAGAAGGGAAGGGAGCTAGTAAGGTTGCCTTGTTGTTAGGGATTGAATTGTGTCCCCAAAAAAGATGTGTTGAAGTCCTAAGCCCTGCATCTGTGAATGTGACCTTGTTTGGAGAAATGGGGTCTTTCTTTAAAGACATTATCAGTTGAGTAAGGTACGTCCAAATCCGAATTCCTTCTGAGTGGTGTCTTATAAAAGGGGAGAACAGACACAGAAATAGGGTCGCACAGGGGGAGACACCATGTGAGGATCCATCTACAAGCCAGGGAACACAGAAAAACACCCAGGGCTACCAGAAGCTGAAAGAGACAAGGAAGGACGTTCCCCTACAGCCATCCGAGAGCATAGCCCTACCGACGCCCTGGATTCAGACTTCTAACTTCCAGAACCATGAGACAATACATTTCTGTTCTTTAAAGCGACCCACTTCGTGGTATTTTGTTAAGGCAGCCCTCAGAGACTAAGACACTTAGCAAGTCAGTTGCCACTGTGGACTGCTGCGTTTCAGTCCCGCTGGGGGCCTCTGGGAGGCAGCATAGAGCGTGCACCTCAGAGCCATCCACCCGAAGGGTGAGGGAGCTGGGGTATTGACCCACCGACTTCTGGCTGACACTTCTGGCATGTCTGGCCCCCTGCACGCGGCCAGAGCAAGCATCATGGTGTTTTCAGGCAAGAATGTGGACAGGGAGCCAGGAGTGTCCACCTAGTTACCTTCCACAACCTGAGACCATGCTGAGTGTTGAAGCAGGAAGAAGGGATAGTGGCCTGGGCAGGAAGGGGCCTGGCCTGACTGCTTTTGGGTGTCGGTCCTTTCCCGGCTCAGTTACCCCACTCTTACTTGCAGTCCTCCGATTAAAGGGCATAGCATTGCTCGTCTTCACACGCAGGTCATTCCCCTGTAGAAGAGGGTACAAGATGGCTCCTCCTGGCCTCCCCCAGGATGTGCCTGAGGGTGCCCAGCGGGGGGGTCCTGGCCAGAGCTGAGACCCCAAACACTGGCAGCAACCAGTCAGAACCTGGCACTGGGCAGGGTGCTGGAGGCCCACTAGTGGCTGGGTCAAGAGAAGGTTCAGGGGAGTGGGGGGCATGAGAAGAACCAGGGAGGCGGGAGGCACCAGCCCCTGGGCCGGCGCTGAACCAGCAGTGTGGAAGGCAGCATCCCTGACTGTCCACAGTCAGCACTCATGAAGCAAGTAGCTTTTAGGTACATTTTCATTTAAATCCCTTGCTCTCTGTACTGGTTTCCAAAGGGCTGCTGTAACAAAGTACTACAAACGAGGTGGCTTAAAACAACGCAGATGTATTCTCTCACAGTTCTGGAGGCCAGAAGTCCAAAATCAAGGTGTGGGCAGGGCCACGCTCCCTCTGAAGGTTCTAGGGGAGGATCCTTCCTTGCCTCTTCCAGCTTCTGGTGGCTCCAGGTGTTTGTTGGTGTGTGACATGGCCTTCCCCTTACGTCTCTGTGTGTCTCAAACTCTCCCTCTCCTTTTTCTTACAAAGACACCAGTCCTTGGTTGCAGGGCCCACCCCAAATCCAGGATGATCTCATCTCAAGATCCCTAACTAATAAGGTCACCTTCACAGGTTCTAGGGAGTTAGGATGCGGACATACCTTTTCAGGGCAACACAGTTCAACCCACGACACTCTCCAGACTCTGGCCACTTACTTTCTGAAACCCAAGAAGCAAACAGGGTCGGATAATGAGAGATGCCTGTATTTCAGTACTGCGCAGCCAGTTCAGCTGTCCAGTGCAGGCCGGGTGAATGGCAGCCTGACCCTTGGGGCCAAGGGAACCATTAACTGAGGGAGATGAGCCTGGACAGTGAGGCCCAAAGGGGAGTTTGGGGATAAAGGGGAAGAGGCTCCTGGCCTGTCTGGTTGGGGAAAGATGGCCGCAAACAAAGATGGTACCCTGAGTGGCTCGCTTTTACCATTTCTACCCAGTGGGCCCCAGGTGGGCCAGTAGAGACAGCAGCCAACCATATAACAACCATCCCATACCTCTCGCGAGACCCCCAGGGGGAGGAAACACCCAGTGGGGCAGGGATATTTCAGACACTCTTTTTCCCTCCTCCTTTCCTCTGGCTCGTCCTGTCTCCTTCTCTCCTGGGTTTGTGAAGTGTGCTCGATATGGAATGTCCTAATTATTTCTTTTCCCGATGAAGAAGGTGTTAATTGAGGCAGAGCTATTTCTGCGCCTGTGTCGCGTCACCCAGGCGGAAACGCAGAGGGAGGGAAGCAGGGCAGGGCCCCTCGGAAAACCAACCGCGAGCACAGAAACCAGGACTCTGGATCCTGAGCTGGTTTGGGGTTTTGTTTTTTTCCAGAGAAGAGGCCATGGGGCTCGGCTTGGGTCTGAGTGAGATTGGGAGGGGACAGGCGTGGGTGGGGCAACCGAAGGGTAGGAAGCCTCATTTAGGAGTATGACTGAAAAGCTGGAGATTAAAAATATAAAGTGTGTGAGTAAGAGACAGATATATACAGACACCCAGGCAGCAGGTTAATTTTAAAATATATTTATAACCAAGTTCCACAGACTTTCTGGACCATTGCTTTTCTAGAAGCAGCCCTCAGAGTGCAGCGCGGTGGTGGAGGGGGTGGAGGTGGGGGGCTTGCAGAAACACTACAGGCAAAGCTGCTAAAGATAGCCAAGTTCTCAGCATTCGTGCATTGGGAGCCAGTTCCCGTGCGCCCAGCACGGTGCTCCACACCCAGAGAAATACAGAAATCAAGTGGAAGCCTTCTTGCTTTCCAAGAGCCTCCAGAATAGTTTGAGGAGACAAGATCCCTCATTTAGAACCATTTCATAGCAACAAAGGCTATTGTGTGATTATAACCCCCCAGATATGAAAAGACGGGAAATGTTGTAGGCCCAGGCAAAAGAGACCAGTGTTGGCTGGGTTGACACAAGGGGACCCTGTGGGGTCGGGAACTAAGCCAGACTTGGACACTTGGACAAAGAACCAGGTTCTGGAAAGAGGC
>NW_004444194.1:1507927-1509876 GCF_000243295.1 Trichechus manatus latirostris
AGTGTCACTTCACATAGAAGTGGAAACCTTGAGGCTAGACTTAAAGGTTCTGTGTAACTGGCACTTGAAAGGTCAACAGGATCTCATTCGGTTCGTGTGGGTGTATTCCTCTTCACAGTGTGCCCAGTCGAGGGTGGGAGTTCACGGTGCAGAGCCTGTAGCATATACATTGGGATATGTTTTTACTTCATAGGAAGCTTGAGTTTACACACTCGGCTGCTTGTTTTCTTGCCCAACAGTGTCACTCTCTTCTTTGACCAAAAGTGTTCATCACTCACAGAGTAAAATCCTTTCCTACCCGCTGCCCTGGCCAAATGGGGATACACCGAGGATAATCTATGAACTACCTACAGGTGTTCACGGACAACCATGTCATCTCTTCTCCTCCCTCCCCATCAACACCTTGGAATTCTGACCCGACCTTTAGCACCTAGCCCAACGGCCGCTTCCCCGGGAAGCTGTCTGGCTCCCAGTGAGAGGGGTGCCCACTGGCACACTTCTCTCTCCTTGTGACATTTTCACAATCTGCCTCTAACTATCTGGGGAGAAAACTGAGCCCCTGTGCCCAAGGGTAGGAACTGTGTGTACTGTGTGTCCCTCGCCCCCAGAACAGCTCTGTAAGCCCAGTACATCTCAAGGAAAAGAAAATCAGTAAGGCTACAGAAGAATAACACAATATGATTGACAACCTTGTTCTAATGGACATCTAGAAAATTCTGCATCCAACACCCACACAGTAAGCCCCAAACACTTAAAAACTGAGTATAGCATAGGCCATAATGCAAATCTCAACAGATGTCAAAGGACTGGAATAACACACAACATGTTCTCTGACCACAATGCTGTTAAGCTGAAAATCAGTAACAAAAAAGATAACTCTAAAAATGTTTGGGAATTAAGAGACATGCTTCTTATTTACAGATGAAACAATATGATGTCTGACAGTTGCTTTAAAATTTTCCAGTGGCAAGACAAAGTGAGGGAAAGGGGGATATAGATGAAACAAGGTGGGCCTGGAATGGATAACTGTTGAAATTGGTAATAGGTACATGGGAATTCAGCATACTATTCTCTCTATTTTTGTGTATTTCTGAAAAGTTTTTTTTAAAGAAATACTTTTTGATTACCCACGGGTCAAAGAAGAAATAATAATGGAAATTAGAAAATATTTTAGTTGAACAATAATAATAGTAACGTAAACCGAAACCAATGTTGCCGTTGAGTTGATTCCAACTCATAGCGACTCCATGGGACAGAGTAGAACTGCCCCATACAGTTTCCAAGGAGCAGCTGGTGGAATCAAACTGCCGACCTTTTGGTCAGCAGCCGAGCTTTTAACCAGTGTGCCACTGGGGATCCAATAATAGTATATTAAAATTTGTGAGATGCAGCTAAAGCAGCATTTAAAGTGGATTTGTAGCCTTAAAGAAAGTTAATCAACACAAAAACTTAGGGAAAAGTATAGCCAACTAAACCCACAGAAAACAGGAAAAGAAAGACAATAAAGGTTGGAGAAAAGTTAATGGAATAGAAAACAAATTATAGATCAACAAAACTAAAGTTGGTTTCTTAAAAAGACTGAGAAGTTCATCCCAATAGCCATTTTTGTAACAGCATTGAATATACGCCAGCCACTATTTCTCAGAGCTGGTTTTCCCCATCCCTCCCTGACTTTTGTCCCCTTCCTTTCATAGATGACATTCAGGGTGAGTCTCCGGCTCCGTGTGGGACAGAGGAACCCGCCCGCACCTGCCCCAATGGGACCAAATGTCAGCCCTACTGGGAAGGGCCCAACAACGGGATCACTCAGTTCGACAACATCCTGTTTGCAGTGCTGACCGTCTTCCAGTGCATCACCATGGAAGGGTGGACTGATCTCTTGTACAATGTAAGTGTGTTGGGGCATGGGCACCGGTGTCGTGGGGCAGGTGACTCTCAAGACCAGTGAT
>NW_004444194.1:1510857-1511975 GCF_000243295.1 Trichechus manatus latirostris
CCTTTATGAACTGTATTATGCCAGTTGATCAAGATGTTCCATGAGACTATGGTCCTAATCCTTCAAATCCAGAAAACCAGTCCCACCAGGTGTTTGGTTATACAATTGCATAAGCTTTTAAATATAATTTTAGATTTTTGAATACATAATACATTGTATGATTCAAAAATTAACATGGGTAAAAGATAAAGCCCCATCTCCTGGGCCCCCCTGGCCTTCCTCCAGCCCGTGGGGTGAGGAGTCCTTGGGGCCGAGGGGACATGTCTACCAGGAGCTTGTGTCTTCCTCCTTTTGAGGACACACTCTAGATTATCCAGAATCCTGGAATTCCCTGTCCAAGCCCAGATTCCAGGAACTTGCAGGAGAGTCTCCTGTGGATCTGTTCTCCAACTACACTGCCTGTCTGTACCCTCGAGTCCCAGGAGTGTGCAAGGGGTGACTATTGGCACCAATGTCGCTGGAGCTTGGACATGCCAGCTAGAGGGGCCACACGTGTAGGGCAGAGGGTGGGAAGGAAAGGGGCAAGGCCACAATCCAGGGACAGGGCCGGCCCTCCCACACCGTGATCTAGTGCAGAGGTCAGATTTGAAATTCCATCCTGAGCTTCCAAGTGGTTTCTGAAGGCATGTTTGTAAGGTAGAAGCATAAAGCATATTTTAAATATTTATGCATAGTATGTGGGCCTCCATTTGTATTCTTACCCTAGGTCCTGAAAATGTTAGGGACAATCTGAAAAGATGTCCACCCCGACTGCCCCTCCTCCACCCTGCTTCTTCTCCCCACCCACCACCCGCAACCACATTAGTCCATTGGTGTATCCTGCCAATGCTTATGTATGCACATACGAGCATCGTCCAACCTACATCCTCGCCTCTTTCTTACAGAAAAGGGTGGGGTGGCATACTGTCCATACGGTTCTATTCCTTGGGTTTATGTTTCACGTACAGCATATTCTGGAGAGCTTTCTATGTTGGCACATAGAGAAGGTCCTTGTTCTTTGGTACAGCTGCATTGTATTCCACTGTGTGGCTGCTCCTCATTTATTTCATCAGACCCCTGGTGAGGGATGCCTAGGTGGCTTCCCGCGCTTGGACACTGAGCACAGTGCTGCTGTGAGC
>NW_004444194.1:1512753-1522205 GCF_000243295.1 Trichechus manatus latirostris
CACTGCATAAGTCACTACGTCTCAGGAATGCCGTTCATATTGTAGACAGCATAGATTTCTACCGTCGTGATGATAGTTCATTGACAGAAGTAAAGGACGGGGGTGAGGAGGGGGCACCGTGTTCTGATTTGCATGACAAGCTTTTCTGAGCGTAGCAGCCCTGCGAACGGGTGGAGATCTGAGGGCTGTCCGGGCTTGCTCGTGGCCTCACCTGTAAACAGCTTGGGCAAACGGCTGTACCCAATTGGTAAAGCTTACTGGGTGGTTTTATGAGTTCTGGGTTTTTGCTTTACAGGGTTAGTGTAAGAGGAGGCTTCAAGGCAAGTGAACCCTCCTGGGTGAGAAACAGAGCTGGGAGACAGGGAATGTGAGGGAAGTCAGGCAGGAAACGAGAGTGGGTGCAGGTGCGGAGAAAATCATGAACGTTGAAAGAGGCTGCATCACAGAGTCGGGTGTCCAGAGGAAGGGTCCAGAGGCTCAGAGTACAACACTGGGAGTATACCCAGTGGTGGAGGAGGAAGTGTGAGCAAAACTACAAATTTTCTAGGGGGTTCTATGTTATCAGTACCATGGTCCAGGCAGATGTTTGCCCTGGGAGCATCTGAGCTTAGATCTGAGCCTCCTCAGGGGAAGCAAGCTTACTGGTTAAAAGCACAGACTGGGCCGCCAGCCTGCTTAGATTCCAGTCCTGGCTCTGCCACTTCCTTGATGTGCAACCTTGAGCATATTGCTTGGCCTCTCTGTGCCTCCATTTCCACATCTGTAAAATATGGAGCAGCACAGTCCTACCTGATGGGGCACAAGGACTGAGTGAGTGGATCCATGTGAAGCATTGCTAACAGAGCCTAATGTTGGGTAAGCTCTGTGCAAACCAAGTTTTCCACCCAACCAGGGCTCGTTTTAGAAATGTGCATGAATTTTTCATTGTAAAACCTCCAGCAGCACCTGAGGAAGTGAGGTTTTCCCCACGCTCGCCCCCACAGGTAACTGCTACTAATTTGGAGTAACCTTCTAGCACTTTCCGTACACTTACCTCCCACCCTCATCGTCTGGGGAGGAGGCTGAGCAGTGATTTGGGCCTGATGTGAGCTTAGAACAGTGGTTCTCAACCGGGATTCTGCCCCCCAGGCCATATTGGGCAATGTTGGAGACGGTGGTGTCACAGCTGGTACAGTGGGCTGCTACTGGCGTCTAGTGGGTAGAGTCTAGGGGTGCTTGTAAACATCCTGTGGTGCACAGAATGGCCTTCTCACCCCAGAGAATAATCCAGCCCAGATGTCAGTAGTGCCGAGGCTGGGGTACCTGAACTGGAGTCCAAGGCACCTGGAGGATGGAGATTCCCATCCCAAATGGAATGGAGTCCATGGAAGGTGTGACCAAAAAACTAAACTCATTGCTGTTGAGTCGATTCCTACTCATAGTGACCCTTTAGGACAGAGTAGAACTGCCCCGTAAGGTTTCCAAGGCTATAACCTTTACAGAAGCAGACTGCCACATCTTTGTCCCACAGAACGGCTGGTGGGTTTGAACCACGGACCTTTCCATTAACAGCTGAGTGCTTAACCACTGTATCAGTAGGGCCCTTTGGAAGGTGTGACCAGGGCCTCTGAATCCTGGCGCAGAGCCTGCCTCAGTGCCCACTGGGGTGGATGCCGTCTCTGCCCCATCCACATGCCCTCACCTCTCAGGCCCCATAAGCACTGCAGGCTTCCTACTGCTATCCCAGCCCCTCTCTGCCCAAGGGCTTCTGGGACTGCTGGGGCAGACACCACCACCACCCCCAGCAGCACCACCCAAGGGCTGATGGGAGTCAGTACACCAGCACCCCAGATCCCTCTCTGTCAGGTGTGATGATCTGTGATGTGGGTTCTATGCTACTGTCTCCCAGAGCTTCCTGGAGGGACTGAGCCCCAGGTCCCCACAGGGGAGAACCTGCTCACTAATGCACCCCTTGCTGCCTGCCTCCCTTTCCTGGGTGGTGCCTCCAGCAATCACCTCCCTAATAAGCAGCTTGCACCTGAGCCGAGGTTTGGGGCTTCCCTCGCACACAGAGGCTTGGGGACATCGAAGACCACCAGGGCCTCTCGCTCAGGGTGGGGGCTAAAGTGGCAGCTTTCATTTTCTGCTAGCAAGGCCCTGGCGAGAGCAGGGCGGTTGCTTTTTCAGGTCGGGTGGACCCTACCCTCATGCCCCACCATCTGCCAGCCCAGCCACAGGCAGGATGGTATCCGAAGTCTGCTTTGTCCTCTGTAACTGCGGAGGCTGCAGGGGTGGGACCTTGCCAGCTGATAGTGTTCTTGTTTCTGAGGAAGCCACAAGCCAGTGATGACTCCCGGGCTGGACAAGACCCTCGGGGGTGGGGGGGACAGTTCTTTAAGATCCCAGCAACTCATTACTATTCTTGAAATCCATTCATTTATTCAGTAATCATGTACTGAGCGCCTACTGTGCGCCAGGCAATGATCAGGCACTGGTCACAGCAGTGAAGAAGACACCACCCTCTTCCCCTGCTCTTGCCCTAGTAGGGAAAACAGACATGGACAATTAGCCGGAAGTAACCAATAAACAGGAGGGCAGTGGTGGTTCAGTGGCAGAATTCTCGCCTTCCATGCTGGAGACCTGGGTTCAATTCCTGGCCAGTGCATCTCATGCTAGACTAAGGCAGACTAGGAATCAAACCCCAGCAATCTACTTCTGTAAAATCAGGCAATGAAAACCTGTTGTGCATGAGGTTGCCATGAGTCAGGGCCAACTCCTCAGCAGCTAGAAACAACAGCCAGTAAACAAACGAGTCATATGGGAAGTAGTGAGATGCCATATGAGAATTAAAGCAACATAAGAGAACAAGTGATGGCAGTGAGGGAGGCCCATGGGGGCTATTCTATGTCAGGAAATCAGGGAGGGCACCTCTGAGGAGGTGACATTTCAGCAGAGAAGGAGGGAGCCAGGCAGATGTTTGAGGAAGAGCATTCCCAGCAAAGGTTACAGCACACAGAATGGCAGCAGCTTTTCCACACAGCATCTTTGGGCCCTGTTATGTGTTGAGGTGTGTCCCCCAAAAAGATGTGTTGAAGCCCTAACCCCCATACTGTGAACATGACCTTGTTTGGAAATAGGGCCTTTGAAGATGTTAGCCGTACGGGAGTAGAGTGGATCCTAATTTCATCTGAGTAGTGTTCGTATCAAAAGCGAAGAGACACAGAGGGAAGACAGCCACGTGAAGACGAAGGCAGAGATCTGAGAGAAGCGTCTGTAAGTCAATGCCAAGGATTCCAGGAACCCCAAAATTTAGGAAGAAGCAGGGAAGGATCCTCCCCTAGAGCCTTCAGAGAGAACATGGCCCGGTGGACACCTCGATTTTGGACTTCAGGTCTCCAGAACTGTGAGAGAATCAATTTCTGTTGTTTCAAGCCACCCAGGAAACTGATGCAGGCCATTTCCGGGTTTTTCCCTTCTTGATTTCTTTCTTTTCCCCTTGGCTTCCTGGCAAAAGTACCTTTGAAAAGCTTTCTAACCTCACTGATTAGTGAGGCTGTCGAAGATTTATATCAGGACGTGTTATTTATAAAGATAGAATAGAACTGGGAGCAACTGAAAGCCTGACAATAGGAAATTGTTAAATACCGTATGGTTTCTCCATACGATGGGGTGTTATGTCGTCATTGGAAATCATCTGTTGGGAGACTATTTAAGGATGTGGGGAAAGGTATAATGATGAGTGAGGCAGTTAAAAAAAAAAGCAATCAAGACTGAGTAAACCTTATCTCAAGTGTGTCATATTAAAATGTGTGAAAAGGAAGTCATTGTTGAGGGGGCACTGAGTTTCTTTTAAGGAGCCCTGGTGGTGCAGCGGTTAAGCACTCAGCTGTTAAACAAAAGGTTGGTGGTTCAAACCCACCAGCCACTCTGCGGGACAAAAGACCTGGCGATCTGCTTCCATAAAGATTACAGCCTTGGAAACCTTGTAAGGCTATAGGGTTGCCCTATAGGGTCGCTATGAATCGGAATCAACTGGATGGCAATGGGTTTCATGTTTCTGTTAATGGTGGTGGAATCGTTTGGAAAAGGATAGTGGTGATGGTTGTACAACCTGATGAACATAATGTCACCGAATGGTACTGGTAAAAATCGTTGAATTGGCAAATGTTTTGTTATATATATTTGTTGTTATTATTGTTGTGTGTGGCTGAGTCGATTTTCTGCTCATAGCAACCATGTAGGACCAAGTAGAATTGCCCCATAGGTTTGCCTAGGCTGAATCATTATGGGAGCAGATCGCCAGGTCTTTTCTTCTGCAGAGCTACTGGTGGGTTTGATCTGCTGACCTTTCAGTTAGCAGCAGAGTGCTTACCCATTGGGCTCAGAAACTCAGTGCCCCCTAAACCATGGCTGCTTTTACTTACATTTTAATATGACACCCTTGAGGTAAGGTTTACACAATCTTGATTGCTTTTTTTTGTTTTATACTTACCCACTCATCATTATACCTTTTCCCACATCCTTAGACATTCTCCCAGAAGACATAACATCCCATAGTATGGAGAAACCATACAGTATTCAACAATTTCCTATTGTTAGGCTTTCGGTTGCTTCCACTTTTATTCTATTTTTATAAATAACCCACCCACTCCACTGCCACTGAGTCTATTCTGACTCGTAGTGACCCTGTAAGACTGAGTAGAACCGCCCCATAGTGTTTCCAAGGCTGTAATCTTTACGGGAGCAGACTTTTGGTTAGCAGCCGAGAGCTTTAACCACTGCACTACCAGGGCTCCTTATAAATAACCCGGGCTCCTTATATATATTTTACTACCATTTTTTTTTTAAATGTAAGTAAAGAAAAGACTGGAAGACGCCGCACCAAGATGGCCTAGAGGTAGTGAGACTCGGGAAATCTTTATTTCCTTGATTCGTCTCTGGATCTTCAAAAATTTTATACAGTGAGCACAATTTACTTTTTTTTTTTTTAATCTTCTTTTATTTTTAGTGAATATGCACATCAAAACATGCTCCCACTTAACAATTTCTACACATATTTTTCCGTGACGTTGGTTACATTCTTTACACTGGAGTACGATTTACTTTTATAATCAGGAAAAAAAAAAAATGAACTTGTCTTGCTGAACCTTTGGGAAGAAAAAAAAGATTTTTGTCTGCTTCTAGGCCAGGTGGCGGGGAGGAGAGGGAGAGGACAACCTTTTTTCGGTAGCCACTGTGTCCTGGGTGCTCTTACCTTACATGATCAAGGTGTCCACAGGCCCATGCTCTCTCTGAAGGCTCTAGGGGAGGATCCTTCCATGCCTCTTCCTAAAATTTGGGAGTTCCTGGAATCCTTGGCATTCCTTGGTTTGCAGACACATCTCTCAAATCTCTGCCTTCATCTTCAGATGGCCATCTTCCCTCTGTGTCTGTCTTCTCTTTTTATAAGAACACTACTCAGATGAGATTAGAGAGAGTTTACCCTGGTATAGATCAATGATTGCGCGAACAAATAAACAAGGGAGAAGAGACGAACCTTCCTTACAGAAACGTTCCGTTTAATGTGTGTAGACACTCCCCCTCCAGAAGGGGGAGCTCTTTTGCCCCTTTGAGGGTGAGCTGGGCTTAGTGACTTGATTCCAAAGACTAAAGTAGGGAAAGGGAAAAATCATAAGTTTGCAGTGGAGATACCTGGCCGACACCACCTTAGCCAAGCAGTGAAGGAGAACACCATCCATGACAAATGATGAGCTTCAGGTACTTCCTGATATGCTGTGAAGAGAAGGATTCCTCCCCTCTGGGGTCTTCTTCCCTAAAACCCATAACCCCAGTCTAATCACAAGAAAACAGCAGACAAACCCAGTCTGAGGACATCCTGCAAGGTCCCCGGGCAGACCGCCTCAAGACTATCAAGGTCATGGAAAACTATCCCAGACCAGAAGGGAATGGGAAGACATGACAACTAAATGCAGTGGGGTGCCCTGGATTGGCTCCTGGAACAAGAAAAGGACGAGAATGGGAAAACAGGTGAAATCTGAATGACACTTATAGTTTAGTTAAAAAAAAAAAAAGGTATGAGAGGGAGATTATTATTCTCATTTTAGAGATAAGACTCAGAGGTTGAAAGAGCTGCCTGAGGTTGTCTAGCAGGGGCAAGGGCAGTACACTGGGGCAAAAAAGGGAGGACTCTTGCTGAGCTGGTCAGGTACAGAGAGAAGGAGAAAGATAGAAAAAGAGTGTGTGTTTAACTTTTAAAGGGGTAGTTTCTGAAACAAGGAGCCCTGGTGGTGCAGTGGTTAAGCGCTCGGCTGCTGACCAAAAGGTCTCAGCAGTTCAAACTCACCAGCTGCTCTCTAGGAGAAAGATGTGGCAATCTCCTTCCGTAAAGATGACAGCCTTGGAAACCCTATGGACAGTTCGACTCTGTCCTGTAGGGTCACTGTGAATTGGAATTGACTCGACGGCAACAGTTTTAGTTTCTGAAAACCATCACTAAAGTCGGGCAGAAAAGATGGAAGGTTGGAGGCAAGACAGCCCACCTCAGGGGTTCTTAACTGAAGACCCCTTTGCCAGTCTAGTGATTTAAAGGCATACTTTAAAAGACCTGAGATTATGGACAAAGCCGTACAGGTTAAAATTGTTATCAAAATATTTTTTTCAAAAAACAAATTTTTGATGGAGTTAATAGATGCGGTCGTTTGTAAAGCATCGATAACAAGATCTAGCGGCATTCAGATACCTCCCATAATTTCATAGGAGTGTGCAGCTTAGAAGTCTTCTCACAGTATCTGTATAGCCTCCGTGACAGCTGTGAAATAGCTGTGATTTCTGTGGGTGAGGATATCTCAGGTTCAGCCTAGACTGTTGCAGTTTGCTGTCTCCCTTCATAACCAAAGAAAGTGCCCCACTTTAGGAGAAGTGGAGGAAAATAAAGGGGTAATTTTTTTCCACTCTAATTCACTGACCCCCTGAATTCTTAGAACCCCTGAGGAGTTTCCCCCAGCTGAGATCTTGGGAATTTGGCAGGTGGCTTCTATAGTTGCCATGGCTAGAAAAACCATCAGAGGAGGTGATAGTTTAGCAGGTAACTAGGGGTCTTGCTGTTCGTGTCTGGCACAGCCCTACCACAAAGAATTAACCTGTTGCCATCGAATTGATTCCGACTCTTATCAACCCTGTAGGACAAAGTAGAACTGCCCCCAAGGCTGTAATCTTTATGGGAGTAGACTGCCATCTTCTTTCTCCCACAGAACGGCTGGTGGGTTCGAACCTTGGACCTCTCAGTTAGCAGCCAAGTGCCTAACCACTGTGCCACCAGGGCTCCTTCCACAAAGAATTACCCGGCCCAAAATGTCAGTGGTGCTGAGGTTTGGAAACCCTGCTCTAGAAGACCAAGGCTCACTCAGGATGGGGGATATGGGGCGCCGACCAGCCGGGCATTGAGATGACCTGCCCCTTCAGGGCCCTGTGATGGGGTGAGTGTCCGAACAAACCCAGGGACCATAAATGCAGGTTTATTGGGAATTCTGTGCCAAAGGTGAGAGCCAACTCACATCTGCATGCTATAAAACAAGCCTCAGTGTACACAGCCTGTTTCCCCCCTTCTCCTGGAGCCTCCAAGAGGCCCACATGACTCCTGTGTCTGCTGGAAGGCCTCTGCCCTGGACCTTCCAGGGCCTCTGGAATCATGATAGCTGTCAGCCCCTTCCTTTGTGCTGCCCCCTTGAGTGCTTTGCCAGGCATCAAGTTGGGCCTTGAAGTCCTCCACTGTACAGATGAGGAAATTGAGGCCCAGAGCAGTGCTCCAAGAGTTAGGGTTGGACTCCAGCTCTGTCTGACTCAATGCCAGCTCCCTGCGACTCTGCCATTTTCCACCTCCCACGGCAAACCCACCGAGGGCTGGCTCTCCAAGCCCAAGGAGGCGGGCTGGGGAACCCCTGGAGGATTGCAGCTGGGCGTTTGCCGGAGGCACAAGCTGGTGGCTGTGTCGCTAGAGTGACAGGTGGCCTGTTTCACAGGAACCCCCTCACCACATGTGCCACAAGAGGGATTTGTATGGCTCAGAAAAGCCAGAAATCGCCTCCACTCTGCACGGAGACTGTCCCCGACGCACTCCTTGCCAGCTGGGCTGGGGAAGATTGAGGGTGCTGTGTGGGTGATGCTGCTTCCAGGGAGGGGAAGTGGAGGGACCAGGGTCCTTGGCCAGGACCCTTTACAAGGAGGAAGGGGGTCCTTGCAGCGTCAGATCGTCTCAAATTATTTTTTGGTTCCAGTTGGTTGAGAGCTGAGCGTGCCCTGCATCTTTCTACCGTTGTCTATTGATCTGTAAAACAAGCCTTGAGGGGAGATCGTTTAGCCCCATCTTCCAGGTCAGGAAACCAAGGGGAAGTGACCTGCCACAGTCCTCCAGTGCTGGGTGCTAATCATCACTCTTTTTTTTTTTTTTTTTTGAGAGAGAGAAAATAAATTTTTGGATTTTGAAAAAGTTTTATTATGATAAAATATACATAACATAAAATTTACCATTTTAACCATCTTTAAGTGTATGATTCATTGGCATTAGTTACACTCGCAATGTTGTGCAACCATCACCACTGTCTATTTCCAAAACTTTTCATCACCTCAGACAGAAACCCCATGCCCATTAAGCAATAATGGCCCCCTGTCTCTGGCAACCTCTAATCTACTTGCTGTCCCTATGAATTTGCCTATTGTAGATATTGTGTGTAAATGGAATCATATAATATTTGTCCATTTGTGTCTGTCTTCTTTCACTCAGCATGTTTTCAAGTGTTATCCACAGTATAGTAGGTATCAGGACTTCATGCCTTTTATTTTTTTGTTGTTCACCATATACACAGCGAAACATACACCAATTCAACAGTTTCTACATGTACGATTTAGTGACATTGATTACATTCTTCGAGTTGTGCGACCATTCTCACCCTTCTTTTCTGAGTTGTTCCTCCCTCATTAACATGAACTCACTGCCCCTTAAGGTTCCTGTCTAATCTTTTGAGTTGCTGTTGTCACTTTGATCCCATATAAATAATTCTTAAAAGAGCATAATGCCCAAGGCAGACATTCTTTACTAGTTAAGCTAAACTTTTGTTTGGTTTTAAGAAGACTTCAAGGGATTTTTTTTTTTGGTTTAAGGTTTAAAGATTATCTCAGAGCAATAGTTTCAGGGGTTCATCCAGCCTCCCTGGCTCTAGAAAGTCTGGAGTCCATGAGAATTTTAAATTCTGTTCTGAATTTTCCCCCTTTTGATCAAGATTTTTCTGTAGAATCTTTTATCAAAATGTTCAGTAGTGGTAGCCAGGCACCATCCAGTTCTTCTGGTCTCATGGCAAAGGAGGCAGTTGTTCAGGGAGGCAATTAGCCACACATTCCATACCCTCTTCCTATTCCTGACTCTCCTTCTGCCTCTGTTGTTTCTGTTTATCCATTTGTTCATTAATGGACACTTGGGT
>NW_004444194.1:1522425-1559267 GCF_000243295.1 Trichechus manatus latirostris
ATTAGGAAAGTAGCAAAGCGGTGTTTATTGTTGTGTGCCGTGGAGTCATTTAGTTGATCATAAATACAGGTCCCTTGGCAAATGGCCAACATTCTCCCACTACTAGTTGGAACTGATCTTGGACCTAATCCCTTTTTCATTCCTAGATGCTTGTCTTGAAAAATAGCAAAGCAGTAGACTTTGGGGGACTTAAATCGCTCATTCATTCAAAATTCATTAAACACGTACTGTATGCAGACACCATTCTAGACACTGAGGATAGGCAGTGAACAGAAGAGACAAACGTCCCTGCTCTGGTCGAGTTGACATTTTAACTGGGAGAAAAAAGTGACCAACACAGTAATTAAGTTATATATATAAAGGGCAGATAGCCAACGTTTTAGCATTTGGTCTCTGTCACAGCTACGCAATCTGCTGTTGTAGTGAAAAGCAACCATAGACAACATGTAAGCAAATGAGCACAGTTGTGTACCAATAAAACTATTTACAAAAACAGGCAGGTAGCCCATGGGTGATAGTTTTCCAATCCCTGTGTTAGGTGGTGTTAGAGGGTGATAAGAGCTAAAGAGAACAATAAAGCAATAGAAGGGTTATGGATTGTCAGAGTGGCAGGGAGCCATGCAAGTATCTGAAGGAAGGGCAACCCAGGTGGACGAAACAGCCAGTGCAAAGGCCCTGAAGCAGGAGTGTTCCTGGCATTTTTGAGGAACAGCAAGGCAGCCCATGTGGCTGGAGGGAGTGGGTGAGGCAGAGAGTGGGAGCTGATAAGGCCAGGAAGGTGACAGAATAACTCACAGGCTGAGACCGTATCATTTATCATCCAAACCAGGACAGTTTTAAGAGTGAAAGTGGAAAGAGGATTCAAAAAATAATTAACAGGTGTTATATGATCTACAGCAAATAGAAACCAGGACATACGGCCTCCCTCAGGGCCACGGTCAGGACCTTGACTTTTTCATGATCAGGTCCACTCCATGCTCATCTCATGTGGCTGGGGAATTGTACATTCTCCTAAGCTGAGTATTTTTTACATCCTCTATACTTTTTCTGAATGAAATTAGAGGGAAATAAACTATAAAGCAGAAGGCACTTAAGGATTTACTGGGACTCGGTCATTAATTTGCTTGACGAGTTATTTATCGAGCGCTTACTAAGCACCAGGCGCCACACTAGGCTCTGGCAATGCTGAGATGAATCAGTATCTTCTCGGGTGCTCAAGATTCTCCAGGCCAGTCGTTAGAAGCATAAATTACTGTGCAAGTGCAGCGAAGAGGTACGTGGGGGAAATGATTTTGGTTGTAAGCCAGGATAACAGGTCTAGCCATGCCATCCACTCTCTGGCTGATCCTGGCAAGTGACGCCACCTCTCGGCCTCAGTTGCTGCATCCTCTGTGCATGGGGATTGTGGGAAACACAGGGAAATAAAGTGTGGGAAGCATTTTGTCAGCCCGAAAGGGCTCTGCAGATATAACCATGGTGACCTTCCTGTCTCTTCACGCCCAGGGACAGAGCCTGATCATTTGAACTTGGGATAAGCCAATCCACTGACAGGGACCTCATGTGCATTTGTAATTCAGCCCACACTTAGTGAGCACCTACTGTGTGCCAAGTGCTATTCTGGGCACAGGGGGCCAAGACAAGGAACAGTCTTGCCTGAGGAGAGCAGATGTTTTAGGGAGGAGAGAAATCTGTAAGGAAATAAATGCATAATCGACAAGATTATTTAGGGAGTGAAGCATGCTGGGAATAGATGTGCAATGTGGAGGGGAAAGTCCTTTCAGTTGGGAAGTCCAAGCAGGCACCTCTGAGGAGGACACAGCGGAGCAAAAGCCTGGGGGACAGGGCGGAGTCGGCCTATCCAATACCTGGAGGGAGGGGGCTCCAGGAAGAGGCTCAGGAACAGGAAACGGGCTCATTGCAATCTGAACCTCAGCTTTTTGGGTGTCAGTTTCTCCATCAGTCATATGGGAGACACTCATTTGCCCACCTGTCTCATGAGATCCATGTAAGTGTCGATGAGAAGGTGACATTTGAAAAAGCCCTTAGTTGGTATGGGGTGAACCATGGAGATAAATATCTGGTATATCAGTCAGAACAGCCAGGCTGCGCTGCAGTAACAAACATCCCCTAAGTCTCTGTGACTTTAACAACAGTTCATTTCCTGCTCATACCACATGTCCAGATCTGGTTGGCTGGGGCCGGGGGAGGGAAGGTACGCTCTGCTCAGCATAGTCATTTGGGACCTAGCTGATTGATCAGCCACCCCCTGGAACATTGCCAGTTGCCATCCTAGAAGGGAGGAGAGCCCTGGAGGGCCCCACACTGGCTGTTCAGCACTCTAGCCCAAAAGTGACAGCTCCACTCACTTGTCAGTGTCCAGAACCCACCCCACAAGGGAACCAGGAAGGACCATCCTGGCACATCCCCAGAAATATCTGGTGACCACTAATGGGGGAAGGGGATCCCTGGGTGGTGCAAACGGTTTGCAGTCGTCTACTAACTGAAAGGTTGGTGGTTCAAACCTTCCCAGTGGTGCCATGGAAGAAAGACTTGGTGATCTGCTGCTGTCAAGATTACAGCCAAGGAAACCCTATGGAGCTCAGTTCTCTGTAACACATGAGGTCACCATGAGTTGGAATCAGTTTAACAGTAATGAGTTTGATTTGAGGTTTTAATGGAGAAAGAGTCCCCAGGCAGGAGACTCCTTTGAGCCTCTGGAAAACAGACAAGGTACTTTCTAGAGCAGCCTCCTCCCCCGTGTTATTACGGATTTTAACAAGTGAGCAAGCTGCCCCCCTTCCCCATCCTCCCCAGACCCAGACTCGTGTGTACCCCACCTTAACCTGACCTGTCAAAGGGGAAGGAGACCAGGAGGGGAGACTTGTGCCCCATCTACAATAGTGAGTGACCACAGACCTCCTGGGCAGCTCCTGGCTTCCTGTCAGGGAAGTGTTTCCACTTTGCTCCCAAGCAAACCCCACCACCCAGGGAAAGCCCATCTCCTAATCAAAACCTGCACCCAACCCTCCACCAGCTTCTCTGTAAGTCATTGGATCCAGAGCAGGGAATTGAATACTTGGGGTGAGGCTGAAAGAGAAAAAGTACTTCTAAACACAGACAGCTGAGCCCCAGTCCCCAGGGAGGAAGGAGCAAGAAGGGCTCTGGAGGGAACACAGCCATGGGTTGAGGATGTGGGCTGTGTAGTAGTTTGGACCCGCCTCTCATTCAGTCATTCAGCAAAAATTGGGTGAGCCCTGCCTGCACTGGGCACTTTGCCAGGGAACAGAACAGGAACAGAATGGACAAAATCCCTGCCTCTTGTGGGGCAACCATTCAGCAGGGGAGACAGTGAACAAGTTAAGTGAGTGAGTGTATAGGAGGTGAGATGATGATGTGCTAAGGAAACAATAGCCCAAAAAGGAGATCAGAAATGAGGGGGTGCAACTGTAAAGGACCATCAGGGAGGCCTTCCTGAAGAGGTGAAGGGGTGTGGGGGAAGGGTGTCCAGGCAGAGGGAACAGCTGTGCAAAGTCCCTGAAGTAGGACTGTGCTTGCACATTTGAGGAGCAGCAAGGAGGCCGGTGTGGCTGGAACAGAGTGAGCGAGAGGGTGAGTGAGAGGAGACTGGGGGCATGGAGGTGAGAGGGTTGGGGACCACCTCTGCCATTTAGTAACTTGGGACATGTGACTTTACCTCGTGGCACCTCAGTTTCCTCACCTGGAATGATGGGAATGATTACATACTGCTTTTTGGGGTTGATGAGAAGATTAAATATGTTAAAGTTGGCCAAGTACTTGGCACCGTGTGTGCGTATGTGTGTGTGCACACGCGTGCATGCATGTCTTTACCCTGGGCAATACATCACGTATCCAGAGGCCCCTAAGCCTGTCAGGAGCCAAGGTGTGAACGGACACATGCCTTGTTGGCAATCTCTGAGATGGAAGGGGCTGCCTTGGCCCCGAGGGGCCTCATCCAAGTCTCCCTGTTCAGTCCACCCCCTTCCACCTGCTCCGTCCTCTCCTGAGCCTGCTCCCCAAGATGGCCCGAAGATTTCCTGTGCTGCCCATGCAGGCTTCCGCTTCCTGGACTATATTTAGCCCTGAGAAATGGGAGCGAGAAGCCTTCAGCCACTGCAGCATCAGAGGGGAAAAGCACAAAGCCAGTCCTGCCTCCAGTCCAGCCCTATTCTGCTGACTCCATTCCTGTCTCATTCTGCCAGAGCCTTCCAGAAGTACAGCACTAGAACTTTGGAGCTTGTTAGAACAAGGGCACAGTTTGTGTCCAGGATTAAGGTTGACTTTTTTGAAAAAACTCTGGTTTTTTATGGAAATAAACATTCAGAAAACTTCACAGATCGTAAGTGAACCGCATAATGGATTTTCACAAACTGAACATACCCGTGTAATCAGCACCTAGATCAGGAAACAGCTGTCTCAGCCCCAGAAGCCCTCTCATGCCCATCCCATCCCAGTTGCCCGGTTTTGCATTTTATGTTAAGTGGAATCTCACATTTTTCCATCTGGCTTCTTTGCTCAACATTAACTTTGTATGACTTCATGTGGTGACCCATGGCAGTTGTTCATTGCACAGCATACCATTTTTCTATCCCCTCTCCTGTTAATCGGCATTTGGCTCATTTCCAGTTTGGGGCTGTTGTGAATATTACTGCTATGAACATTCTTATATATACCTTTAGTGACCACAGGTTGACATTTCTGTTGGATAACTACCCAGGAGTGGAATTATTGACTCATAGCAAAGATGCATGATTGGCTTTAGTGGAAACTCCTAACCCATTTTTCAAATGGGGAAGTTTGAATATTACCCTCCCACTGCAGACTCTGAGGGTTCTGGTTGCTCCACAACCTCCCCAACACCTGCTAGTGTCAGTCTTTTTCATTTTAGCCCTTCTGCTGGATGGCAGTGGCATTGCATGTGGTTTTATGTTGTATTTTTGTTTGTTTGTTTGTTTCCAGATAGGCTTTAGAGTTTGTAATTATCAGTTCAACAAGTAAAACATGTATTCAAAGAAATATGTGAACAAAATATGGAGCTTGAAGTACCTTAACAGAAGTAACAGAAACATAGCTCACAGTGGTTTAAAATAAATAAAGAGAATTTCATTTCACTGAAAAGTCCAGAAGTAGTGGGCTTCAGGCCAGGCTTCATCCAGCAGCTCCACACTGTCACTGAGCATCCAGGTTCTTTTCAGTTGTTCATTCTGCCTTCCATGATGTGGAATTTATTCCAACATAAGCTTTCCTCATGCACACAGGATGGCTGCCAGCAGCAAGCAGGATTATATGCTTTCTTATTCATGTTCAGCAACAGATCATCTCTTCCCCCAACCAGTGAGCAGAAATCCTGGACTTCACTCACATAGGACTAACCATTCACAATTGCCTGTGTTTTTAAAGGTGGGCTTTTAAAGCCACACTTGGGGATTCCATTCTACAGGCGCCACAGGGCTGAGGAACACCTGGAAGGTTACCCCTGGTTCAAATCCCACACCTGCCCCTGACTAGCTCTGTGACTTGGGTGATGATTTTGTCTTTCTGTGCCTCTGTTTCCTCATTTGTAAAATGGGCATGATGATAGCATAGGCACATCAAGAGGCTTAAATGAGTGGCATAGATAATGAGCTTAAAATAGTGCCTGGGACACAGTAAGCACTAAGTGCTTATTTTTATGATTCTTGCAGCCTCATAAATCTCTTCCTCTGTTTTTGTATTCTTCCCCTCCTCTTACACTCTTCTTGTCACAGTGTTCTGTTGAAAAGTGAGCTGGGAACTTCTGGGAATTTTTTTCAGGGAATGGAAGAGGGACACCCTTGAGGAAAAGGCTCACAGCCCAGCTGACTGGCTTGGTGACTTAAACAAGCTGTCAGACCCTGCAGTCATGTGCCTCCTTTAAGGGGAGACTGTGATTGTTTGGTGGATAAGGGAGGGAACAGAGGTTCATTTCTGCATTTGGATGAGGTTTGTGTCCTGCTCCTCCTTGACTCTGGTCTGGGAAGTCCTCCTCTGTTTGTTCATGCTGGCCCCCAGGTCCTGTGAGGATGACACCACTGGGGATTGGGGGGCTTTACACCTTTGATTGGTTGAAGCTGGGCCCTCCATTTCCCACCCTGGGCTGCCAGAGCTCCAGAACTCCACAGGCCAAGGGTATTCAAGGATAGAGCTCTCCAGAAGAACCTATGAGGTCACACCTGAGCCCCAGTCAAGTCTCACCTGCTTTCCCTCCTTGCCCCAACAGAGCAACGATGCCTCAGGGAACACTTGGAACTGGTTGTACTTCATCCCCCTCATCATCATTGGCTCCTTTTTTATGCTGAACCTTGTGCTGGGTGTGCTGTCAGGGTAAGTCTCCGTCACTCCCCCTCCCCTCCCTTTTCCAACTGCTGCCCAGGAAAAGGCCACCAAGGCTTTGTTTTCACTCACCAGCCAGAGAATGGGCCCTTCCCTTGCTTTGGGAAATCCAGACAGTTAGCAAGCCATGCACAACTGCAAGAGGTATCCAGGGAGGGGACAGACACATGGGAGACTGAAATTCAGCCCATCCTTAACTCACCAAGCTGTACCCCTGGTTCTGAGCTATTTCCATCCAGAGGAAGGGGAAATTCTTTCCAGTGCGGGCCTCTCATTCAAAAGGTTTTCTCAAATTTTTCAGGCCTACAACGTACCACGTAAAAAATCCTACAGAGCTTTATTTTCTGTAACTTACATTTACAAACAATAGGTTGGCTTTCCTCCCTGTTTTCCAAATACAAAATCATAGCTAGACTTGAACGTGCTTTTTATGACATACATTGTCCCTCTCCCCATCACCCCACCACCCAAGATTGATTTTCTTTTAGCTTAATCATAAATAGATTTCATTTTTCTTACCACAAGAAGTGTGAGGACTGGTACAGTGGCTCCATGACACCATCAGGAACCCCAGATCTTTCTAGCTTTCCACTCTGACATCCTTACCAAAGGCTTCCAATCTCATGGATGCCTCATGGTCTCAAGATGGCTGCCTCATGCCCACAAGATGGCCCATCCCATGTTCTAAACAGGAAGAGGAGGCAAGAAAACAGAAAGAGGTAGGGCCTATATCAAGGAAGCAAAGCTTCAGCAGAGATCATCAGCTTATGTTTCATTGGCATAACCTAAAAGAGGGCTGGAAATATTTTTTGTGTCCTGCTCCTCCTTGACTCTGGTCTGAGAAGTCCTCCATTTTTTAGCTGGGCACACTGCCACCTCAAATAAAACTGAGGTTCTGTTAGTCAGTATTATGGAGAGAATGAGAAGGAGGGAACTGGCCAGCAATGGTAGCATGGCATGGTTCCATGTATGGTTTTGCTTTTTGCTCCAGCTGGGTGCAGTTGATGGGAAATGTGTGAAGCTGGCAGAGATACCTCGCCCCATAATATTCTGATGTTTTCCCAGAAGACCTGCTCCTCTTGTTGAAAACCACTTGCCACCAGAGGGTTCTGAACCCCCAGATTACATGCACACACACACAGACTTCCAAACATTTCCAGGGAGGCAGGAAACATCCAGGTCCTGGGCTTTTTTGTGCATCTGCAGGGAGTTTGCCAAAGAAAGGGAGCGGGTGGAGAACCGGCGGGCTTTTCTGAAGCTGAGGCGGCAGCAGCAGATTGAAAGAGAGCTCAATGGGTACATGGAGTGGATCTCGAAAGCAGGTGAGGCCCTTTCATCCTGGAGCCCAGGAATGGAAATCCCAGGCCACAGAGCAGACAGAGAGTCATGCTTACAGTTTGAAGAGGGATGAGGGGAGGGGTGTGATGGGAGGAGAAAGAGGATCGAAACTGGTAATCCCAACTTCCAGCAGCAAGGAACCAGAGTATGATATTAAAACCTCCGGGATGGAGACAGAATGTGGCATCACATAACAGTTATGAGCTTTAAAATCAGGCATTGGTTTACATCCTACCTCTGTCACCTCCTAGTGATATACCTCACCTCCCTGTGCCTCAGTTGCCTTATATATTCAATGGGGATAACATAGTGCCTACCTCATGGGGCTGTAGGGCTACTGTGAGTATTCAATAAAGTGATTCAAGCTAAGTTGCTTAGCAAGAACAGTGCCTGAAACACAGGAGGCACGTGTGTATTTGTTCAGCCACTCAACAAATATTTATGAGGCTCCTGCTGTATGCCAGGCACAGTTCTAGGCACTGAGGATGTGGCAGTGGGAAAAAAGAAAAAAAAAACAGAATCCCTGCCCTCAGAGACTGACATTCTAGTGAGGGAGATAGAAAATAATCAAGTACATGTAATTTGGTGCTGCCAAATGCTGGTAAGAAATCTAACACAAGCAAGGAGCAGAGAATGGTTGGAGAGGGGTGGTCAGGACAGGCCTCTCTGAGAAGGTGACATCCGAACAGAGACCTGAAGGAAGTAAAGAAACAAGCTGCGTGGATGTCTAGGGGAGGGACATTCCAGGCAGAGGGAATCACAGGTGCAAAGACCCTGTGATGGGAGCATCGTAGCAAAGAGGCCTGTGTGCATAGAGCAGAGTAGGCTAGGGGGAGTGGGAGGAGGTGAGGGCAGTGGGTGATGGGGGCAGATCAGGCAGGGCCTGAAGCTGTGGTGAACATGTTGGCCTTTATTTTGAGTGAAGTGGGGATGATGTTTGCTATCATTACTGTTGCTGAGGGGGGCTGGGCATCAGAAACAGCTGAGCAGCAAAGGGAGAGCAGGAGTGGCCCCTTGTCATTCCCGTCCCAGGGAGCCCATCCCCAGGACAGTCCTCCAGGCACTGGAGCTTAACTCTGTGCTCTTCCTCCTCCTCAGAAGAGGTGATCCTCGCCGAGGACGAAACCGACGGAGAGCAGAGGCATCCCTTTGATGGTAACTGCTCTGAGCCCAGCGAGGCGGTGGGTCACAGGGCAGACAGGAGTCGTGGGACCAAGGGGACAGGCTCTTTGGTTCTAGAGGGCCTCTAGGAGGTGCTCAAGGGCCAGGTCATGCCAGGAACAAACAAGAGACCAGGTTAGGCTCAGTTCGATCTGGGGAATGGTAAGAATCTGCTTCCTTGAGGAATATCAGGACCTCAGTGCAGGGTTGACACTTTCTGATCTCCCCTTTCTGCTTTAATTACGTGCCTGGATTCTTTGGCTTTGTGCCTCAGTTTTGCTCATCTGTAAAATACATAATGCTAATAATAGTAATACCTACCTTACAGATGGCCGATATCTCTGTGAGGATTAAATTAATTATTGCAAATAGAATACTTAGGACAGTGCTAATGGTGCACACAGTCAGCACCATTTGTATATGCTAACTAAATAAATAACAATAATAAGAAGTCCACCTAGTATCCAGCTCACTGTTAAGGACTGTTGTCTCTCACGTTAGAAGTTTGGCTGGACAGAGCAATGACTTTTGATTAAAAATACCAAGAGTGGGAAGGAAATGAAGAAACTGGGGCTCTATCCCCATAGCTTATAAAATGGATTTTACAAAGCACTTTGTTGAAGAGTGGAAGTCACTTCCTCTGGAGTGTATACTTTAACCTATTGCCCTCTAGAAGCCTCCTTCACAGAGTAAAGCCCGAATATGGGTGGGGGGAGGGAGTTTATGTCCATAAACCCAGTCTGCCCGGCATCTATGGCAGGAGTAAAGGGGCGGACTGTAAGAGTCACTATACATCCAGTCCAGGGCCCCCAGAAAGTGAAGTTTCTTAGACTTTAGAGATAGACCAGAGGGAAATGTTTGCTAAATAATATAATGATAATAATTCCATCAAAAACACGTTTTATTGCTTGGGATTATCTTCTCACACGTTAGAAAGCTAGTTACACAGAATGATGACTTTTGATTGAAAATCGAGGGGATTAGAAGAAAATCAATGAACTGGGGCCTATCCCAGCAGATTATAAAATGAAGTTTACTATTTTACTGGAAAAGAGATTACCCTTGGGGATGTCCGAGTGACTTTATTGAAAGCGTATACCTGAACTCATTGTCCCCTGGAGAGCTCTCAAGAGAGAGAGTAGAGCTGAATATTGGGGAGTGGAGAGTGTCCACAATCCCAGCCTGCCTAGCATGTATGCTAATAAAGGTCAAGGGGTGGACTGTTTTCGTAAGAGTCCCAGGGTTCCTAGAAAGTGGGGTTTTTTAGAATTTAAAAATAGACCAGAGGGAAAATAGTGACCGAGAGAGCTCAGACTGGAATCAGACTGAACAGGACTTGACTCTCTCTTCACCCCTTGGGTACAGTCATATAACCTCCCTGAGCCCCGGTTTCCCCATCTATAAAATGGGCATGCCAGTGGTTCCTACCAAACCCAATTGTCACGAGGGCTAAATCCAATGATATGTAGAAAGAGCGTGGCGTCATGCCTGGTGCAGAGTATACACTCGATGGCTGTCGTTGTGCAAAAAAGGTAATGTCTTTTTCTCTTGCTGTGTTTCCATTGTTGGAGCTCTGCGAAGGGCCACCATAAAGAAAAGCAAGACAGACCTGCTCAACCCTGAAGAGGCTGAGGATCAGCTGGCCGATATCGCCTCTGTGGGTGAGTCCCTTCTGCTTCCAGGTGTCTGTTCATCGCCAGTCCCCGAGAGACACAGGGGCTCAAGGATTGGAAACCAGGCTGCCTGGATTTGCATCTCATCTCTCCCCCTTGCAACCTGTGTGCCTTAGGGGAGATTACATGGTTATGGGAATAACAGTTCCCGTCTTCTAATATTCTGAGGATTAACTTTATCCACATAAAGCATATAGAACAGCGTCTGGCGGAGAATAAGCACCCGATAATGTTGGCTGGTGCAAATGGTTAATGTGCTCAGCTGCTAAATGAAAGACTGGAGGTTTGAGTCCACCCAGAGGTGCCTTGGAAGAAAGGCCTGGTAATCTACTTCCAAAAAATCAGCTATTGAAAACCCTATGGAACACAGTTCTACTCTGACACACCTGGGGTCACCATGAGTCAGAGCCAATTCAACGGCAACTGGTACTGGCAATGTTGACCAATATTTTCATCATTTGTAAAGTACTCATTAAGGGCTTGCTCTTGTTAGATGCCCACTTGTGACAAGACGGAGACAAAATCCCTGTCCATGTGGACCCTACAGTCCAGGGAAGGAAGTAGATATTAAACAGGTAATTCCACATAGAACTTGTAATGGTGATGGTGCTGCTGAGGAGATCCCAGGGTCTTGGCCTTCTCTGGAAGAGTGGTGTGTCGTCAGGGAAGGCTTCTCAGAGGAGGCGACTTTTAAGCTGAAAACTGAAGGATGAGTAGGAGTTCACCGTAGGCAGTGAGAGCAGAGAGAACATGTGGAAGGCTATGCCCCAGACTGCCGCCGTGGTTACCATAAGAGGCAGAGCTTGAGGGGCCAGGGGACATTTACTCTTTTCCTTCTCACCCCTTAATACAGTTGATTTATTGACTGAGACTATGCTGCTTTTGACCTTCTACAGTGAAAATATGTTATTTTTTTAACGGGTTTTAAAAAATTCCAATAATAGAAGAAAAGATGGGAGAATATCCAGGCAGAGGACCCTGAGAAGAGAAGTAATTTAGACTGTTCGTAGAACTGTGTGGCTGGAGCGCAGAGGAAGAAAGGATGGAAGAGAAAATGAGGGAGGGAGGGGCAATTACATTCCGTTTAAATATCTGCCATTATATTATTTTTGTCAGTGTAGATAGATGCTTCTGATCTACTCTTCTCTCTTCTGCTTTTTTTTTTCACTCAACCCTAGTTTATAACCACAGCCATTGAGTTTTGACATCATTTTCCTTGCAATCACATGTTCCCTACAGGTGGATACACTATAGTTTGTTTAGCCATTGCTCTATTATATGGCATTTGAGTTGTTTCCAATTTTTGCTCTTAACGAAGAACACTACTGTGAATATTTATGTACAATTACTCCCCCCACCCTTTGGGCGTATTTCCTTGGGGATAATTATAGGATCAAAGATATTAACAGCTTTTCAACTCATTATTCACAGAGTCATTCTGAGTTTCAGAAACGTTGAACCCATTTATAAACCTGCCAAGTAAGCGTACGTTCATGGATTCCCCACCCCGGCCATTCCATTTTGCCAATTTAATTTCCTTCCCCAGTTAAGTAGGTTTGTAATGATACCTTAAAGCTTGTTTTAATTTGCATTTTTAATTTCTAGCCAAAACACACTTGTCCTTGTAATGATGAACTCTATTTCCACTGGTGGCTATATCTGTTTATCTCTTTTGAACAAGTGTCAAGAATTATAGCATTCCAACTCTGTACGTTTTATCAGTTATGTCTGGCCCACATATTTTCCCAATGAGTTTGCTTCCATTTTTAAAATCTGTTTTTGTTATATTCTGATGGGCAAACTTTTTGTCATCCCACATTTACCAAATGCCAGTCACTGAAAAAATTTGGAATACCCAAACTAGCCTCTCCTCTGCAGATAAGATGAGATTGTTGTTGTTGATGTTAGCGCCATGATCGGTTGGGGATCGGCCCATAGTGATGCATAGGGTTTTCCTTGGCTGGTTTTCAGAAGTAGATTGCCAAGCTTTTCTTCCTAGTCCATCTTAGTCTGCTGGAACCTGCCATTCATCCACAGGGAGATACCACTTTTCATCAATCATTCTGGCAAAGATGAAAAAGTAATAATACCCAGTGTTGGCAAGGATATAGGGCAATGGGCATTGTTACACACTGTTGACAGGAGTGTAAATTTGCACAGTGTATGATTTGGCATTATTTAAATATAGACTTTATACCCTTTGACCTAGCATTTCCGCTTCAAAGAACATTCCTACACATGTGCAGAGATCTGCATTCCACCCTCTTTACATCAGCGTTGTTTCTAGTGTTGGAAAAATAAAAAACAGGAACAACCCACATGCACAAAAGTAGGGAGATAGTTAAAGAAATTAGAGTCTAGACTTACAGTGGAGTACTACACAGCCAGGAAAAAGAACAAGATTGCTACAGGTGTGGAAAGATGTTTGAGACGTGTTTTTCAGAGAGAAGAAAGGAAGCTGAACAATGCTATGTACAATATGATCCCATTTTTAAAAAATAGTATTAAGACGTATCAGATCTACTTAAAGAAGATTTGGAAATTGGAGGATTACAAGGGATTTTCACTTTCTATGTTACATTTTTCTCTAATATATGAATTAATGACCTGCATTACCTTTGAAATCAGGAAGTTAAATAAATATAAAGTTGCTTTAAAACAACAGAGAGTCCCTGGGTGGCACAAATTGTTAAGCGCTTGACTGCTAATCAAAAGGTCGGTGGTTCCAGCAGAGGCACCTTGGAAGAAGGGCCTGGTGATCTGCTTCTGAAAGATCACAGCCTTGAAAACTACAGAGCACAGTTATACTCTGCACACGTGGACTCGCCATGAGTCAGAATGGATTTGACTGATACGGTGACAATATCGGTTGCCATTGATTTCGACTCATAGCAACCCTATAGGACGGAGCAGAACTGCCCCTTGGGTGTCTAAGGCTGTAATCTTTATGGAAGCAGACTGTCACATCTTTCTCCCATGGAGCGGCTGGTGGGTTCGAACCACTGACCTTTCAGTTAGCAGCTGAGTGCTTAACCACTGCACCACCAGGGCTCCTTATGGTGACAATGGCAATATTAAAAATAAATAAATAAATAAAACAACAGAGACGCAGTGTAAGGAGCAGTGACGAGGGGTCGAAATGGCTGAACAGGGCAGGGAGGAATTTGTTCAGTGGGAAGACCAAAAAAGGCTTCACTCAGGAGGGATTTTACTCGGAACCTCAGGAAACCTTTGACATGGCCAGGTTGGGGGAGGCATTCCAGGAAGCCATGGCAGATGTTCAGAGGGTTCGTCTGTGCAAGACCCTGCCCTAGACTCTGTGGCTGACCAAGGAAAAACTTGCTACTTGGGGAATCCAGGTTCAAAGCAGGCATTTGATAGACATGTGAGGAGGCAGCTCAGGAAGAGGAGGAACCCAAAGAGAAAGCTGTCAGGATGAGTAAGGACAGATGCTGTTGAGAAAGCAGGGTGATTTTCAGCTTTCTAAATGGATCCAGAAGACAGGCCAGTGGCTTGCTTCAGCCAAATCCACCAAAACCCCCGACCTTGGCCTGGTGCTCAAAAACACACAGGAAGGGGCCCCCAGCCTAGCCAGGTGTTTTCCAAGACCACCCTAAAAGAAACCTCTGGAATTGCAAGGTTCTGACGAGAAAATGCCTTTACCTTTGTTTATGTCTGTAAAAAATAAGGACAAGGTAGGAACTGTGTGGCATTCGCCCCCATGTTGTACTGTAGTAAACACGGTCTTACATAATTAGGGATTCTATGGCGCTGTTGAGTCAGCTGATGAACACATGATAAAGCTGTCTCATTTATAAGTGATGAACTTACTGTTAAAATATGGAAACCCATTGCCATCGAGCTTTTTTCTACCCATAGCGACCCTACAGGACAGAGTAGAACTGCCCCCATAGGGTTTCCAAGGCTGTACTCTTTCTGGAACAAGATTGCCACATCTTTCTCCCTCAGAGCAGCTGTTGGGTTCCAACCACCAACCTTTTGGTTAGCAGATGAGCACTTAACCACCATGCCACCAGGGAACTTGAGTCATTTGTATGAAGAGTTGAGCGATGAATAGACGCTGCCATCATTAATATCATTTCTTTGGGAAAATCCGATTCCATTTAGATGATTTTAATGATATAAGTTCCGTGTTGGCAGCTACCATTTCAACTTTCAGAGATCTTTCAGGATATATAAATTTCCAGAAATCTCTGCGTTAAGCTTTGGCGGTGGCATACTCCAGCCCTCACCCTGGCTCCATCTGGACTAGCTGCCCTAGCTGCTCGTGATCCCTTGAAATGTAGCTGGTCTGAACTGGGATGTGCTGTATAAAAACACTCCAGAGTCAGAAGACAGTGTGAAAACGTAAAGAATGGAAAATATCTCATTGATAAATTTATATTGATTACATGTTGAAATGACAATACTTTAGACAGATTGGATTTAATAAAATACAGTATTAATTTAAAAAAAAAAAACAAACTAAAGATTGCCTGCAAGTACAATTCCAGGCAACGGAGAAGAATTAGAGACCAGAATGTATAGAAAAAGGGTGAGTGGGTCGAAGTGAGTTAATTGCTGTAAACCGAGGTCACAGTATCTCGCTAGCACAGGGCCTGACATGTAGTAGGTGTTCAGTTAGCATCCATTTCCCTCTCCCTTCCCGATGAGTGGGGTGCAGGCTGGGTGATCAAGAAAGGCGTCCTCGATGAGCTGGCACCTGAACTGGGCCTCGATTTCAGTTCTTGGGGCTACAGTAGGAGACGATGTCCAGTAATCATAACATGCCAGGCACTGTGCTGAGGTGTATTAACTCATTTATTCCTCCCAAGGGCTCTATGATGTAGGAAGTGTGGTTGTCCCCAATTTACAGATGAAGACACTGGGGGCCAAGAGATGAAGTGACCGATCACCGCCAACTGGCAGTGGAGCTGAGGTGTTCAGTGTGGCTCCAGCAGGGGTGGGGGGTGGGGACCAGCTGCCCACAGTGACCAGCTCCTCTCTCTCCCTTGACCCTTGGAGCATCCCTCTGAGATTCCTGAGAGGCTCGTTCACAAGCTCATCCTCAGGTGCTGCAAACAGAGGCCAGAAATGCCTGACTGAGAAGGGCCAGGGAGAGCCGCACCAAGGGCCCCCAGTGCCTCTGGGGTCAGGTGGGGGGTGGGCATGAGAGGAGAATCCGTGGCAGAGAGGAGAGGCCTTGCTGTGAGGGGCTGCAGCCACCAGACTGGGCAACTGCTACCAGTGGGAGTGCCCCCCACCCCCCGTGGCCACATGGTCCACTGTCCCAGGAGGAGTGAGTAGTGTGATAGCTGAGAACACGGGTTCCAAATCCTGGCTCGACACATCTTCTCCAGTCATTGGACCTCTCAGCCCTATTTCCACAGTTGTACCATGGGGACAGGAGCCCTGGTGTCACAGTAAAGATTTACAGCCTCGGAAACTCTATGGGGCAGTTCTGCTCTGTCCTGTAGGGTCACTATGAGTAGTAATCAGTTCGACGGCAATGAGTTTTTTTGTTTTGACCACAGGGGCAGTGATGGTCCCTGCTCCACAGGGTGCGATGAGGATCAAGGAGCTTATCATGTAGCATCTTTCCCACAGAGCCCGGTGCCTGCTAAATATTCAATAAGTGTCAGCTGTTACTTCATCCAAGAGAAGCTGACAGCCATATTTTTTTATGGAAGGTCTCCCAGTTTTTAAATGTAGACCAGTAACTCCAGCTTTTACAAAACCATATGAACCAATACGGCCCCTGGGTACCAATCTCTGGTTAGAATTTTGCTAAGAGGAAGTGGTATCCTGCAAGGTCACAGGCTCCCTTGAAAGTCACGTTTGCCATGTCCCATGCCTGGCACATGGGATGGGTTCAGTGAGCATGCTGGATGGATTAATGAATGAATGAATGAACAAATGAATTGAGAATGGAAGGAAGGAACAAAGAAATGATGAATGAATGAAAGAAGAAATGAACAAATGAAGGAAGAGATGAATGATTGAATAAAGAATGAATGGAGGAATGGAAAGAAGGAACAAATAAATGAACAAAGGAATGATGAGTGAATGAACAAATAAATGACCAAATAATAAATGAATTAATGAATGATTGAATGAATTGATGAATGAATGAGCAAATGGTTGAACAAACTAACAAACAAAGGAATACAGTTGAAGGTTTTCAGGAAAAAGATAAACTCAGCGTGTCCAAAACTGGGGAGTCCCTGGTTGGTGCAGATGGTTAATGCACTCGGCTGCTAACCAAAAGGTTGGTGGTTTGAGTCCACCCCCAGTGCCTTGGAAGAAAGGCCTGGCAATCTACTGAAAAATCAGTCATTGAAAACCCTATGGAGCAGAGTTCCACTCTGACACACATGGGCTCGCCATGAGTTGGAATCTACTCGAGCAACTGGAATGGGCTGGTCCAAAGCTAAGCTCTGACCCTTCTCCCAAGCCTCCCCTTCTCATATCTTGCCCGTCTCAGTGGATGGCAGCTCCGCCCTTCCAGGTGCTGAGGCCAAAAACCTTGGCTCCTCCCTCTTCCTCATAGCCACATATGATCTATCGACAAGTGTTGAATCTACCTTAATTCAATACACCCCACATCCACCCACTCCTCCCTTCTTCTCAGCCACTACCAGATCCAGCCCCACCATCGCTTGCCCAGACCAGTGCAGTCCACTCCTTCCTGGTCTCCCTGCTCTCCCCACCCCACTTTGTTCCTTCACAGTGACTTTCATACCTAGGTCAGGGCACAGCCCTCCTCTGCTCAGAACCCTCCATGGCTCCCACCTCACTTGAAGTAAAAGCTTAAGTCCTCTCCACAGCCTACAAGGCCCTGCACAATCTGCCCATCACGCCTCCACCCTCACCTCCTCCAACCCTCCCTCTTGCTCACTCCCCTCCAGCCACATTAGCTTCCTTGTGCTGTTCCACAAATTCACCAGGCACATTCCTGCCTCAGGGCCTTTGCACTTACTGTTCCTTCTGTCTAAGGTATTCTCACCTTATATATCCTCTTGGTTAATACCCGTACCTTGGCAACTCAGTTTAATACTGCAGCCTGCCCCATGGCCCCTCCTGGGGTTCCCAGTTCCCTTATTCTAGTTTTTCTTTTTTCCATGGCACTTTTCACCTTCCATCACACTGTTAATTGACTTATTCATTATGTTCGCTGTCTGTCTCCCCCACTAGAGCGTCAGTCCCAGGAGGGCAGGGCTCTATCTGTTACCTGCTGTATCCTGAGTACCTGGAAGAGAACCTAGCACACAGTAGGTGCTCAATAAATGCTTAATAGTAAAAATATGTAGAGGCAGCGCCTGGAACAAAAACACAAGAGGGATTGGGAGCATCTGGATCAGTCCTTGGTCATTATTTCTGAAGTGAGGTGTCCATGGAAAAGTAGGTTCTACCTTTTCCTGCCTCCTTCCCTCTATACCTCCTCCTGGAGGCCTTCCCAACATGTTCCATGCAGCTCTGCCACCTGCCCCTGCACTGGGGGTCCTGGGAGGAGGCTCTTGCCTCATCCTGCCCTATGGAGTAACCCCTAGAGGCATCATACATGACCAGGAGGAAAAGACATGGCAAGTTGGCTCCAGCAGTGAGAGACGTCACCATCCCCATTGACATCCTGCACTCTCATTGGTTACTTCCAATACTGTTACTTTCGGGATCATTGCCTTCTCATAAGCACCACTGGAAAGCCAAGCCTGTAGATCAAGATGGCTGCCTCTGGCCAGAGGGCTTGTGGGGAAGCTAATGGACTCCCTGGCCACAGTCTGGGCCTGGGCCATGTGTTGGCTGGTTTCCTCTGAAGGAACAGCCTGACATTCTTCATTCTTCCCCTGGCAGGGTCTCCTTTCGCTCGAGCCAGCATTAAAAGTGCCAAGCTGGAGAACTCGACTTTTTTTCACAAAAAGGAGAGGAGGATGCGTTTCTACATCCGCCGCATGGTCAAAACTCAGGCCTTCTACTGGACTGTGCTCAGTCTGGTAGCCCTCAACACGCTGTGTGTTGCTATCGTTCACTACAACCAGCCCGAGTGGCTCTCCGACTTCCTCTGTGAGTACTGCCCAGCCCTGCTCCAGCCAGCCCCCTGATCCCTTTCTCACACCCTTTTTCCTTCTCGCCTTGAATTCACCTTTCCATTTGGCCACTTCTGCAACTGAGGTTGGGACTGCTGTTTCTGCTGCCACAGTGGTGGAGCCAGTTTCCTTCAGGCCTGAGAGAAAGAAGCTAGAATTCAGACCACTGAACACTTCCATGATCCCTTCTAAGGGAGAGATGGAGGGGTGCTGGTGAGCAGGGTAGTGGAAAGAGAGAGACAAACTGCAAGACAGCCAGATAGAGACAGAAACATACATGTATTCCTAGGCATGTCTCTGGAACTGTTAAAATAATTCATGGTTGAGAGATTGGGGTGGGGGGGCTTAGGGACAGGGAGTGATCTATATGTTGTCCTCATTTTCTCTGCTCATTTCTGATTCCCTGATTCTCCCTTCTTTCACATCTACTTCTTTCTCATTTCTCACCTGCACTTTTTGACTTTCTTATATCCAGAAGACCCCCTCCAACAAGTGTTGAGAGCATCTTGCTCCCTCACTGGGTACCAGCTCCCCCACCCCAAGGCTTTGCCTCCTGAATCTATTCCCAGATTCCAGGAATTAGCATGAGATAGTATCAAAAGTGAGGGCAAAGTAGGGATGAGAAGAAGTGGTGAAAGGTGGGGAGACCTCTGACAGGATTTTAAAAAGTAAAGAACTCTGAGTAATCAACAACAGTAGTGACTGGGCAGTGAGGAAAGCAAGCAAATGCCATGGCTCTGGTTTGTGGATGCTGAGTGAGGACTTCCCAGAACCTTTTGCCTGGTGGCAGCCCTCCTCCTGCATCTGCTGGCTTGTCTGACTCAGGTCTGTGAATTTCCTGCCCTTCTGACCTGGTTCAGAGTTGACCCAGGACAGCCACCAAAGACAGTTGAGTTTTCAGCATAGAGAGGCCTGGGAGCCTGGTCCAGGCCTTTGTCTCCTTGTAACCCTTATTGTTCTCAGTCATGTTGGCTGACCTCCAGGACATCCCCAAGGGGCCAGTTCTTCCCAGAGCCCTGACCTAGTTCCAACCTTGGTAATTGTATTTGGTCCCTCTGGAGTCTATCATAAATGAGGACTCTTTACTTCCTGTCTTAACCTCCTCTGATAGTCTATTTTTAATCTCCCATATTCTCCCCACTAATCACCTTGCAGTGACTGTCCTGGTTCAGGAACAGGGGGCTGGGACTTCCTGCCTGGGACCTCCGGTCTGTAAAAGGCCTTTAATGATCCCTATTTTCCAGTTGAGAAAACTTAGACACAAAGAGATTAAGTAACTTGACCAGGGTCACACAGTGCTTCCTCTGCCCCTAACTCACCATGTGACTTTGGATAAGTCATTACCATCATTCATCAATCAAAGACATCTTCAATTATAAGGCAATCTTTTATGTGCCATTAAGAAATTAAACAAAGTTGCCAACTAACCTAGGACATGCCACCAATTGTAAGATGCACCCCAGTTTTAGAGATGTTAAAATGTGAACAAAATGTGTGTCTTGGAATTGATCAAGTGTAGTAGTTTCTCTGGATCTCATATTCCTTGTCTATACTCGTGAAAATTGGGTATGATGGTCCTAAACATTCTTCCAGGCCCACCAATGCTGTGGATGAGTAATTCTCTCAGGTCTTGTGTATCACCAGCTATCACATTTCTGTGGTAGCCAGGAACTAAGCATCTCAGAAACTCTTCTGTCCTCCCAGAGTTGTTTCTCGTGGGTCTTAGAATGCACCAGATGTCGTGGACAGATTTCCTTCACTGATATTTTGGCCCTTGCCCAGCATTTTGACCTGCTGAGGTCAGTGAAGTCCTGGAGACCCTAGAGTTCTCCTCATACACCAGGAGCTCCCTGGAGTCCTGCAAATTAGAGAAAGTTTTGATCAGGAATGAGTGTGAAGGACCTTGACAGTCAGTTCAAACCACCTCTTAAAAGCATAATAAAACAAATGCCCTTGACCATCAAACAGAATTGGATATATTGCCAAAATTGTGAAACTACTGAAAGTTTGAACTCCTCTGTCTTCCTTTTCTGTACACTTTCTTCCCTTCAGAAACCCTCTTCTCCTTCCTGACTCCTGGCATTCCTACCCCATCAAGAAAGCCCTCTCAGAAAATGACCTAATGTTATCCATGTATTCACTGGAGCAAATGAATATCCATGTGTTACCGCTCCCTGAGGAACTTGTGCCTTTATGCTTTCTCACCAAAGAACAAGAGACTCTGTCTTGCTTAAGACTTTTAGACACCAGCAAGACAGGATTTCCAAGGGACTTCACATAGGTTTTCCAAATCAGGAGAAAAGCTGTGCCTTAGATCAGTTGCTGTGGTGCTCCAATTAAGTCCTTAACATCAGGATAACAACTAGGACACTATTATGATTTCTATTTCTTTTTTTCCTTTGGAGTGAAGGCATATAAAAGTGGATTAATCATAAGTCTTGGATCATGACACACTGGCATCATGGGGCTATGCGTGGCCCATTGTTACATTGTTAATTAGCTAGTTAGTTTTAATAATGTAATAAGGACCCAGGAACCCACTAGTAAACACAAAAGCAAGGTCCTTGGCTATAACCTACATCCAATCCTTCTCATCAAAACAGGGCCAAAACTACAAGATGGAGACCTGCTGAACTTTTTCTCGCTCCTTTTAGGATTGGCCTGAAGTTGGTTGGTTGGAGGGTACAAGACAGCTGTTGCTCTTCTCCTTCAACAGAGGGGAAACTGAGGCTCATGGAAAGAAAGCCTATGTATAATCTTTGACCAAGGCCACCAAAGACCTAGTGATAGACAGGGCCACCATTAACAGGAAATTCAGAGCCACCTGGAGGGCCCCCCATGCCTAACCTCCTGTCCATTTCCTCCCTCTCCCTTCTAGACTATGCAGAATTCATTTTCTTAGGACTCTTTATGTCCGAAATGTTTATAAAAATGTACGGGCTCGGGACGCGGCCTTACTTCCACTCTTCCTTCAACTGCTTTGACTGTGGGGTAAGTCTCTCGTATACAAGGAGCTCATCTCTCCCACTCTTGCCTAGAGTGGCCACTAGCTGGGAACCTCAAATGGGAGAGGGGTCACTCCGGACACGGGAGACTCCGCTGACTGCAGAAGAAATGAGAGGACGGTTCCAAACATTAGCAAGGATATGGAGCACCCAAAACTCTCAACCACTGCTGAGGGGGGAGGTGATTTATAGACCCTCTTTGGAAAGCAGTTGAGGGTGGCCTGGCAGTTCCACTGCTAGGGATTCACCCTAAAGAAACTCTCACCCAGGTACCCAGGAGACACTTACAAGAATGTTCTAAGCAGCCTTATTTGTAATAGTTCCAAACAGAATGACCCAAGTATCTCTTTGCAGTAGTGTGAACACATAAGTTGTGGTATGTCCATGCAATGGAGCACGATGCGGCGATTAAACGAAATGAGCAGCAGTGACACCTAATGGCGTGGATAACTCTCACCCACATAATACTGAGCAAAAGGAGGCAGACACTGACGAAATGAGTCCATACATCATGACCCAGCTCATGTAAAGTTCAAATGGACAACACCAAGCTACACTGCTTAGGGACATAAACTTGGATACTTTAAAAAGGCACCCAAAAAAAAAAAAAAAAAAAAACCATCGCCGTCTGGTTGATTCCGACTCATAGCGACCCTATAGAAAAAAGGCAAGGACCTCAAAAACAGTATGCTGAGTGAGAGAAGCAAGAAGGCCATGTAGTGTATGATTCCATTTATATGGAATATCCAGAGTAGGTAAATCCATAGAGACAGGAAATAGATAAATAGATCAACGGTTGCCAGAGGCTGGGGGAGGGGTGTGGGAAGTAACTGCTGAATGGATACGGGGTTCCCTTTTGGGATGATGAGAATGTTTTGGAACTAAGTAGAGGTGATGGTTGCATAACATTATGAATTTCCTAAATGCCACTGAATTGTGCATTTTAAAACAGTGAATTTTATGTGAGTTTCACCTCAATAAATAAAAAAAGGAAGGAAATGGTGGTTGTAAAAGTCAGGATGATCATGTCTAAGAGTAATGTCTTGGGTTTATGTCTAGGGGTCCCCGGAGGCTTCCGGAATACTGACAGGCTCTATTCCTTGGCCTAGGCGGTAGTCACATGGACATTCACTTTGTAATTATGTGTATCAGGAGTTCTTTGGTGCGTGTGATCTCTTAATAAATAAAAAGAAGGAATGAAGGGATCTGAGATTCTCACCCTGCTTCTGTTTGAGGGTGGGAGTCGGGCTGGGTTCCTGCTCGGTTCAGGCCCAGTATGTTTGCCAGTGCTGGGGGCCGGGCACTGTCCCTGGACACAAGGCTGGTCCTTTGTTCCAGGTTATCATCGGGAGCATCTTCGAGGTCATCTGGGCCGTCATAAAACCTGGCACATCCTTTGGAATCAGCGTGTTACGAGCTCTCAGGTTATTGCGTATTTTCAAAGTCACAAAGTAAGTCTTCAGGGTTCCTGGTCGCTCCAGCAGGGGCTCAGTTGGGAAGCGGAGTGTTGGGGAGGCAGGTAGGCCTGTGGGTGGGCCGTGCCTCCCGCTGACCCCTGGGCTTCCGCTCCCTGGCCCGGCCTGATCCCCTTCCATTGGCAGGTACTGGGCGTCTCTCAGGAACCTGGTCGTCTCTCTTCTCAACTCCATGAAATCCATCATCAGCCTGTTGTTCCTCCTTTTCCTCTTTATTGTAGTCTTCGCCCTTTTGGGAATGCAACTCTTTGGCGGCCAGTAAGTGCTCAGCAGGATGTCCAACTTATGTATCCCTGGGGTCCAGCCCAGAGCCCCCTCACCCAGCCCTGCTCCCTCTTCCCTCACTCATTGCATCCGGAGACCCACAGCCACCTCCTTCCACTTCCTTATCAGCTGGATGTCCATTGCCCAGAGGGGTGGGGCCCAGAGACCACCCAGGGTGTCCTCTTGGGGCGCTGAGCCAGGCCCTCATTAAATGCCTGTCCTCTCCGCAGGTTTAACTTCGATGAAGGAACGCCTCCTACCAACTTTGACACTTTTCCAGCAGCAATAATGACGGTGTTTCAGGTACAGCCTTCACCCCACCCCATGGGCGGGCATCTCCTAGTGTCAAAGATTAGAGTGTTTGAGGGGCCTCCCTGAACCCCACTCTTCTGCTTTGCCTTCCCGCCTTCCCCAGCTACAAAGACCCCAATCCCATATTCCAGGGCAAGGGGTAAACCCAAGCCCTGGGCAGTCGGCCCCACAACTTCTGTGCCCATCTGGGGCATGCCCAGAGGTGTGGGACTGGGCTAGCTGGGACCTCCAGAGCCTTTCCAGTGGGTTATTACTCTCTGGGGACAAAGGTTGTATGGGAAATGTGACTTTCCTCGCCCTTGTCCTGGCTGAGTGGTTTGTGACCTGGGGATGGGGGTGGAGAGGAAACTGTCCGTGGACTGAAGTTCGGAGCCCTCACATAGGTGCTAAAGTCACTGTTCATATTAGCATTCATGTTGATAGTAGTGATCACCACCCAGAGTCCTTCAGCACAGGGCTTCTCACCCAGGGCGATCCTACCCCCCAGGGGACATTGGCAATGTCTGGAAGCATTTTCGGTTGTCACAACTAGGGAGGGGGTGCTACTGGCATCTAGTGGGAAGAAGCCAGGGATGCTGCTCAACATCCTACAGTGCACAGGACAGCCCCCACCACCGAGAATGATCCAGCCCCAAATGTCAGTAGTGCCGGGTTAGAAAACCCTGCTTTAGCAGCTTAAAATTTTTGGAGTTCTTTCACGTTTACTTTATCCTCATGGAAATATTGCAAAGGAGAGGAGTTGAGTTTTTTTGTGGGAGATTGTATTGGTACTCCATGTACATCCCCTCAACCCAATTTCCGTAGCCCAATTTCTACTTCCAGTGCCTATGCCTTTTGCCCAAGGTGCTCTCTGGTCACTGGCACCCACTCTGCCCCCAGGCCCAGAAGTCCAGCGTGCTAGTGAATCCCCCCACCCCCCCACCAGGAGCAGCCTTTGGTGTATACATACCCCAGCTCTCTTGCCTGTAGGAGGGATGACTCTGAGATGTGTGCTCTCTGCTGCCCCCCAGAGGTCCACAGAGGGATTGCGCCCCAGTTGCCCATGGTGGGAACTTCCTTAATCACACATCCTTGACAGGCTGCTTTCCTTCCCGCCTCCCTTCCCCACCGCCCTGCTGGTCCTGCCTGGGGTCACCTCCCAGATCAACCACTTGCACTTGAACCCATTTCAGGGTCTGCCTTAAGAGGACCCCAAACATGGCCCTGTGCTACATTTGCACCTTACCCATAGCAGCTCGTCCACATGAAGAGTGTAAATGGCAAATATTTAAATCCTCTGTCACATCAGGGAATGTGGAGTTACAGAAAGGCCTGTGGCTCCTCCAGGGTCACGCTGGCTGAGAAACCAGGCTAGGAGTCCCACGGTGCAGGGACAGCTCTTTCCACTAGCAAACAAAATGAGAGCCCCAAGGAGAAGCCAGAAGGAGCTGACACCCCTGACACCCAGACTCCACTCCACAGCCTGGACAGGGCTCACGGTGACTCCCTGGGTCAGGGGTCAGCCGAATGCTTCCAGCTCCGCAGTGGCATCTCTGCGGGGCCCGCGGCTGAGAGGGGGTTGGCTGTGTGTCTCTCCCTCGCCTTTCAGATCCTGACGGGCGAGGACTGGAACGAGGTCATGTACGACGGCATCAAGTCCCAGGGGGGCGTGCAGGGTGGCATGGTGTTTTCCATCTACTTCATCGTGCTGACGCTCTTCGGGAACTGTATCCTTGGGCTGGGGGCAGCCTGGGTCCCGGCAGAGCGCATGGCGGTGTGAGGGAGGGATGGGGGGTGGCCCAGATACCAACAGCCCCAAACGGCAGCTCCACGGCGCCTCTAGCAGCCATTTTTCCCTGATTGGCGTCTGCAGACACCCTCCTGAACGTGTTCTTGGCCATCGCCGTGGACAACCTGGCCAACGCCCAGGAGCTCACCAAGGTGGAGGCGGTTGGAGGATGTTTCCCTGGCAAAGTTACCACCTGCTCATGGCAGATCAGGACAGCATGGGGGTGGGGCGGGGCCGAGCTTTGCCCTGGACGCACCACGTGGGGAGAAGGCACCTCCCTCCAGAAACCAGATGATCCCAGGCAGAGGGAGGGCCGGAGGGAAGGGGCCTTGGAGTCGCTGCAGGAAACAGATGGCCAGCTCCCCCGGAGTTGGCCGAAGGGTCCATTTACAGTTGAGCAGGGCCAAGGGGGCCCACAAGGGGTGGCATGGTCCCCCAGCTAGCAACAGGGGTGTTGTCACTACCCTAGGCCTGAAAATTCAGGGAGGGGATGGTGTACGGGACCCAGCAAGAGCTGGAGCTGAGGAAGGGGGCCTGCCCATGGGTTCTGGGACCTCGGAGGCCCCAGAGCGTGTGCAGCATGGAGTGGCCAAGCAGTGCCCCAACCTCGCTCTCCTGCTGGGGTCTCCAGACGGAGGTCTAGATGCCCATGCAGGTCAGCCTACTAGGAGACAGAGTGGGGCTGGGGACAGGTGGCAAACAACCTACCAGGGCCTGGAGCTTGGCGTGTGTCCCCATGTGCTTGCAAGCTGGCCGAATGGAAAGTCCCACGGACTTCACCCTTTAGTGGTAGCAGTGAAGACGTCATGATACTCACGGTGCCAAGCACGTGACGTAGACTACCAGAAGATTGCTGCTGTCTATCACCCTTTTGCAGAAGGGGAAACTGAGGCTCAGAGAGGCAGGGTCACCTCCCCAGGTAACAGTTTCCTATGCATGTAGCATGCTCAGCACTGTGCTTGGTACACAGTAAGTGCTCAATAAAGGCAGCCCTTATCAGCCTGCCAGCCACAAGCTGGGCCCTGGATGAGAGCTGGTAAAGGGAGGACCGGGATTTGAACCTAGACTCCAGAGCCCAAGCCCTCTACCCATACACCCGACGGCTTTCATTTGAACATCAGCCAAGCAAGTAGTAATAAAAACAGCAGCAGCAAATTTAGCTGCACTTTATCGTGTGCCTGGGCGTTAGGGGAGTACTGTTATCCTCGTCTCACAGATGGGGAAACTGAGGCCCAGAGAGGTTAACTGACCTACCCATGGCCACCCACACAGCTGGGAACCAGGAGAGCAGAGATGGGAACTCCTAAAGAGCAGAGCAGAGGAAACGAGACCGGAAGAGAATTTGAAGGGTGGAGGCCCGTGGGAAGAGCAGCTCAGTTTGTATTCACAGTCAGCGATGTGGAACCTGATGCCAGATGTCCCTTTGTGGTATCCTTGAACTCCCAGGGAGTCAGGGCCACCTCACACGGGCTCAGGAGGCACACTTGGCTTTGCAAAGCACAGGCTAGACCACGAGCATGGCCACTGGGAATGGCTGTGCAGGCTGTGCACTGCACAAAGATACCAAGGCAAGAAGGCGAGTGGGGGCCAGGTACCAGCCCAGGTGCCCAGGGACAGGTGCATTAGCCCAGGGAAAGGGGTTCCAGAGGTGCATCTCTTTGCAGTGGGGTAGTGGGTGCAGCTGGCCGTGGCCCAGCCTGAGCCTCTCCCCAACTGCCCCGTGGCATTAAGAGCACATGCGTGGGCTCTCCCTCCCTGCCCTGGAGCTTCCCTCAGCTCTGTGGCCTGTCCCCAGTGCTTCAGGGTGTTTAGGACACATTCATGGAACTGAACCGAGCAGAGCAGACGGCTGCCAGCCCTCCATCTGTTGGCCCTGGCAGGAGGGAGAGAGTTTCCCGGCCCAGCTTCAAGTGGGGGGAAACGGAAGTCTCCATCATCCCAAGCCCAGTGGCCTTGGGCCTGGCCACCATGGGGGACTTGAGGCTGATCCACATTCCCAGAGCCCGTCCTCTGGGGCTGGCATGAAGGGGAGGCAGGTTTGGCGGGCAGTCGGCACTGTGGAGGCAGAAGAGGAGGGAGGAAGGCCACTTCACCTCCCTCCTGTGAGTTGTGGAACATCTCCCGCCTGCATTCCTTCATTCTTCCACAAGCACTTCTCAAATGTTTAGTGTGTGGCAGGCACCCTGCTAGCCCCCTGACCTGCTCTTACTTCATTTAATTCTCACAGAGACCCCAGGAGGCAGGTTCTCTGAGCGCCATTTTACAGGTTCAGTTGTTCATTTGAAAAGCATTTATTGAGCACCTACTGTGTACCAGACCCTGGCCTAAGAACCAGGGACACAGCAGTGACAAAACAGACCAACATCCCTGCCCTGGTGGGGCTGATACTCAAAGAGGCAGATGAGAAATATGATAAATTCGCAAAAATGTGTAACATGCCAGATGACCATGAGTGCTAAAGCAGAGAAGGTGGAGAGAATTGAAATTTTAGATGAAAATTTTGAGGCACAGAGAGGTTAAGTGACTTGCCCAAGGTCACACAGCTAGTAAGTGTCGGAGCTGGGATTTGAACCCAGGCCATTTGGGTCTGGAGCTTGTACTCGTAATCCTTGTGCAGTGGTATTTCAACTTGAGTGTGTTTCATACTCACCTGGGAACTTTTTGGAAATGTAGGTTCCAGGGCCCAGCCCTGGTTCTGTAGGTCCTTTAGGAGGCCCAGGAATCTGCATTTCAAGTATTTCTGAGGCCAGGTATTCCAGGGACCCAGCTCAGAGAAGCACTGGGTGTGGTGCCGGGACGGGGGAAAGCCAGGGGGAGCAGGTGGCTGTCCGGGTCCCACCTCCGGTTGGCCACTGGCCAAGTGCCCTGATCTGCCCAGTAGAGGTGGTAAGGTTGCTCCCTGCCCCAGAGAGTCCGAGTGCTGGGAAAGAGGTGCCCTGCGGCCGCATGAGTTTTCTTATTGGCGGGCTCTTTTCTGTCCGTTTCTTTCTTGTTTCTTTTTCTTTGTTGCCTTTTCTGTTTTGCGAATGAGGCCCTGCATGAAGGCTGAAGATGGATTAAAAGTCCAAAAAACGTCTTTTTCTGTATGTATTTTTATAACATCTTCCTCCATTGTCCTCCTCTCTGAACCTAACCAGGGAACAGCACCTGGGACAGGGCTGTGGCCCAAGGGCCGGCTGCCCTCCCCACCCTCTCATGGAGGGGGCGCTGGGAATATAAGTTCCTCTCCCATTTCTCCTTCTGGAGGCTATTGGCAGTGCGTGGCATGGGCCAGGGGACACCAGGCTTTTCTGCATGTGGGGCTAGTAGGTGTTTTTTTTTAAGTCTTGGTTCAGAGAGCTCAAACAGCCCAGAAAGTAGGTTGAATGGAAAATCTTTGCATTAATTTCTAGCTCCCTGGGACAGAGTGCAGGAAAATTGCCCCTGTGGGAAGGAAGGAGTTCTCTTTCCTTTGTCTTGTTTTGGCTGTGTGTTAACATAGGGCTAGCAGTGAGCCTGTACGTGAAGGGGTTAGCAGCACACTGAACCGGCATCCCTGTCCGTTCTTCTTGGCCAGCCTCGTTCTGATTAGTCGACACCTAGCCAAACCTGGGATTAAATATTTCACATGTTGCCCCTGATCAGCAGTAGGTGCAGCCCCAAGGCCTAGTTCACGTTTTGTGAACAGAGATCCCATGTGTGTTTTAGGATGAACAAGAAGAAGAAGAGGCAGCCAACCAAAAACTTGCCCTACAGAAAGCCAAGGAGGTGGCAGAAGTGAGTCCTCTGTCCGCGGCCAACATGTCCATAGCTGTGTAAGTGCCCCAGCCCCAGGAGGCTGCCTCCCCTCAGCCTCCCAGTCAAGGAGTTGGGGGTGGAGGGTCCCTGACAAGGTTGAGCATTAGGAACAGGAACCTCTACCCTCCCACCTACTTCCACTCAATAAAATTTAATAAGCACCTACTAAGGAGCCTTGGTGGTGCAGTGGTTAAGCACTTGGCTGCTAACCGAAAGGTCGCGATTTGAACCCACCAGCCGCTCCGCAGGAGGAAAGTCCTGACGATCTACTCCTGTAAAGATTTCAACCTAGGAAACCCTATGGGGCACTTCTGCTCTGCCCTATAAGGTTGCTGTGAGTTGGAATCAACTCAACGGCAATGGGTTTTTGTAAGCACCTACTATGTGCCAGGCCAATCTATTTCCAAAAATCAGCCAGTGAAAACCCTATAGATCACAACAGTCCAATCCACAATCGATCATGGGAATGGTGAAGGACGAGGCAGCATTTCATTCCATTGCTCATGGGATTGCCATGAGTTGGGGGCCAACTCAACTCCAGCTAACAACAGTGTTCCAGGGACTGTTCTCGCTGCTAGGGATACAGCGCTGACAAGGGGAAGAATCTGACCTTTATGTAGCTGACACACTACACAAGACAGATAGACAAGTGAGTTACGGGTAGATAGTGTATTAGAAGGTAATAGAGCTACCAAGAGAACTGGAGCAGGGAAGGGGCACAGGGAGTGCTGGGGTGGGGAGCGGTGTCAGGGATGGCTTCGCTGAGAAGGTGACAGGGACAGAAGGGGGAAGGAGCCATGGGGGTTCTGGGGGAAGAGCATCCCAGGCAGAGGGAGCAGCACATGCAAAGGCCCTGGGTGGAGTAGAAGTAGTATGCCCAACAGGAGGAAGCCACTGTGGCTGGAGGGAGTGAACAAGTGGGAGGGTGGGAGGAGGTGAGGGCAGGAAGGTGATGGGGCAGGTCGTGCAGGGCCCCATAGGCTGCAGGAAGGACTTGGGCTTTTACCCTAAGTGAGGTGGGAGCCACAGAGGGTCCTAAGCAGAGGAGGGACATGCCCTGACTTAGGTGCTCACAGGTGCCCTCTAGTGGCCATAGGAGGAACAGGCTGTGGGGGGCCAGGGCAGGAGCTGGGGATCAGGGCAGAGGCATCCATAGGAATGAGATGACAGGGACTGGACGGGGCAGAGGCCGAGGAGGTGGTAGAATGTAGCTGAGTTCCGGGCCGATGTTGGAGCTCACAGGTTTTGCTGATGGATCAGATGTGGGCGGTAAGATGAGGAGAGTTATGGCATCTTGATTACAGGGAGGTTTGCTGACACCAGTGTTCTGAACTGTGCCTTTATTTGGTGGCCCCGGGGTATTGCACGCTGCGGGGCACTGGGGAGGGGCACTGGGGAAGGATGGGCCTTTCTTTCCTGATGTGGAAGGAAGGAGTACAGGAAGGCACCTTTCCAGGCAGCTGAGTTTAGGAGGATGCCAGTGGAAGTTGATGGTCTGTAAACTGAGTCCCTTAGATATCACAACACACGAACCCCTGGAAAATCTCTGCAGCCACCAGGTGGGCCCTGCTGGCTGCTTTGCACCAGTTAATAAGTAGGCCCTGCCCCAAGACTCCCCCTGGCTGCCCCGGTCTCTCCCTGAGACCCCCAGACCTCCCCATGACCAGAACTGAGGGGGTCATGCCGGGCACAGCGGGGGCTTCCAGAACCTGCTCCAGGCCAGTGTCCGTTATGATTGGCCATGTCAGAGGTTAAAGTATTTTGAACATCAAAGCTGCCCCCAGGAGTTCATGTGCTGCAATTTGAAGAGGAATGGAGAGAATGGCAAGAACACAACCCTGGTGAAGATGCCCGTTAAGCTGAGTCACCCAGCCAGGCTGGGGCACCCAAATGGGCCAAGATGCCCCTTAGAATGAGATGTCCAGTCAGGTCAAGACACCTGCCTGGGCTGAGACCCCATTAGGCCGAGGCACCCCGCTGGGCCTCACTGCCCTGTGGTATTCTGACCCCCCACCCTCCCCCTGCAGGAAGGAACAACAGAAGAATCAGAAGACAACCAAGTCTGTGTGGGAGCAGCGGACCAGCGAGATGCGGAAGCAGAACCTGCTGGCCAGCCGGGAGGCCCTGTACAACGAGCTGGACCCGGATGAGCGTTGGAAGGCCTCCTACGCCCGGCATTTGCGGCCCGACATGAAGACACACTTGGACCGGCCGCTGGTGGTCGACCCCCAGGAGAACCGCAACAACAACACCAACAAGAGCCGGGCAGCCGAGCCCACGGTGGACCAGCGCCTCGGCCAGCAGCGTGCCGAGGACTTCCTCAGGAAACAGGCCCGCTACCACGACCGGGCCCGGGACCCCAGCGGCCCAGGGGGCCTGGACGCCCGGAGGCCCTGGGCTGGCAGCCAGGAGGCCGAGCTGGGCCGGGAGGGTCCTTGCGGCCGGGAGTCGGACCACCACACCCGGGAGGGCCTAGAGCAACCAGGGTTCTGGGAGGGTGAGGCTGAGCGGGCCAAGGCCATGGACCCCCACAGGAGGCACCCTCACCGGCAGGGGGCCAGCAGAGAGAGCCGCAGTGGCTCGCCTCGCGCGGGGGCCGACGGGGAACCCCGCAGGCACCGGCCCCACCGGAGGCCAGGGGAGGAGGGGCTGGAGGACAAGGCTGAGCGGAGGTCCCGGCACCGCGAGGGCAGCCGGCCGGCCCGGAGCGGTGAGGGCGAGGGCGAGGGGCCCAATGGCGGAGAGCGGAGGCGGCGGCACCGGCATGGCCCTCCGGCCACGTATGACACAGACGCGCGGAGGGAGGACAAGGAGCGCCGGCATCGGCGGAGGAAGTAAGTGGGGCTACTCTGGAATCCAGAGACCAACAATAACAGTACCAATCATAATAACTACAGGCCAAGTAGCGCCTGCTGTATACCTGGCACTCCCCTAAGCAACAAACAACCCGTGAGAGCGATCTCATTATCATAAGCCCCATTTCACAGGTGGAGAAACTGAGGGGTTAAGTGACTTGTCCAGAGTCACACATCTAGTAAGTGGTACCCTGTGCTTCTCAAGGAGCCCTGGTGGTGCAGTGGTTAAAGCACTGGGCTGCTAACTGAAAACTCAGCAGTTCGAACCCACCAGCTGCTGTGCGGGAGAAAGATGTGGCCATCTGCTTCCATAAAGATTACAGACTTGGAAACCCTATGGGGAAGCTCTACTCTGTCTTACAGAGTGACTATAAGTTGGAATCCACTTGAAGACGGCAACGGGTTGTGCTTCTCAGGGAAGCTCTAAGAGAAGCCCCACCGCCCTCAGGATTGTATGAATCCCAGCTCCGCCCTTTACTTACTGCGTGACCTGGGGCAAGTGACTTCATGTCTCTGGGCCTCAGCTTCCTCACCTGTAAAATGACCTATCTAACTGGGTCATTGCAGAGACTAAATGAGGTAGTACGGGCTAAGGGCTCGGAAGGGGACCTGACACATAATACCTGCTGAATTTAGGCCTTTTTAACCATCTTTTTATGTAATTTGTGCCCAGAGGATCATAGCGGGAGCAGGGCTCAGGGCATTTGGGGCATCTTCCAGGCCAGTGCCTTTGCGCAGTCAGAGCCAACCCCTCTTTTTCATACCAATGTTTGGTAACAATCCCTAGAAGATCCCATAGTGATTCGACATACAGGGCCCAGCAGTTTACATGTTCAAACAGATACTGTACTGTTATAAATTAATGTCCTAATGTCCTAGTTCTTCTTTGATATCACCATTAAACCAACCTATTGCCGTCAAGTCGATTTCGACACATAGTGACTCTACAGGACAGAGTACAACTGCCCCCATAGGGTTTGCAAGGCTGTAACATCATGCTTTGTAAGGTAGAGGGTCAGCAAAAAAGACGAAGACCCTTGTCAAGATGGATTGACACTGTGGCTGCAACAAGCTCAAACACAGCAATGATTATGAGGATGGCGCAGGACCAGGCAGTGTTTTGTTCTGTTGTACATGAGGTCACTACAAGTCAGAACCAACTCCACAGCACCTAACAACCACAACACATCTTTACAGAAGCAGATTGCCATGTCTTTCTCTCAGGGAGCAACTAGTGGGTTCAAACCACCAACCTTTCAGTTAGCAGCCAAGCGCTTAACCACTGTGCCACCAGGTTTTTTTTTTAATAATATGTTTACATGGTTTTGTTATATGACATATGCACTGAGCCAGCATTTATCTAAATTGAATGTATACATGAATCCCCACGGGTATTTTTTAAAACACAGGTGGGGCCTGAGATCCTGCATCTCTAACAAGCTCCCAGGTACGGCCGATGCTGCTGGCCCATGGACCACACTTTGAGTAACGAGACTCTAGTGGACAGAGTGAATGTTGCAGGCACCTGTAGGCACAGTCACCACAAGTGCGACAGGTCACTGGCTGGTTCAGGGTTGTGTGGACAACTAAACGAAATGCAGGCACGATCACTGGCGTTCGAGATGTTACAGAACAGCAAACACCTCCTGGTGAGGTTTCGTACGAGACAGCCTAGCCTTCCTTCAGTTTGCTTCCGTAAAGATTACAGCTTTAGAAACCATGGAGTAATTCTACTCTGTCCTATTGAGTCGCTATAAGTTGGAATCAACGTGATGGCAATGGGTTTGGTTTTTTAATGACGCACTGATTGAGGGGCCTTGTGGGCGTTTAGAGGATAAGTGGCAAGTATATTAAATACCCTACCACGTGCAGGCAGCCACACACAGGAAGGAATCATCCCGTACCCTTCACGACTTTCAAATGCCCCTCACCCAAGAAAAATCTGGTTGAGACGATCTTTGCCTTTACTTTCAGCCTGTTTTACTTATGAACACGAAGTATTTTTGACATTTTTAAAATCTTTTTTTTTACATCAGATTTTCCTAGAATGCCACTTCCAGGCAAATTGAAGGAAGGCTAGGCTGTTTCATTTGTAACTTCACCAGGAGATGTTCGCTGTTCTGTAACATCTTGAATACCGGTGATCACGCCTGCATTTCGTTTAGTTGTCCACGCAACCCTGAACCAGCCAGTGACCTGTCGCACTTGTGGTGACTGTGCGTACAGGTGCCTGCACCATTCCACTCTGTCCGCTAGAGGCTCGTTACTCAAAGTGTGGTCCATGGGCCAGCAGCATCGGCCATACCTGGGAGCTTGTTAGAGATGCAGGATCTCAGGCTCCACCTGGACTCACCGAGTCAGAATCTGTGTTTTAAACAATACCCCTGGGAATTCATGTCCACGTTCAACTTTGGGAAATGCTGGCCCAGTGCATATGTCATATAACAGAACCCTATGTGTGTCAGAGTAGAACTGTGTTCCACAGGGTTCTCAATGCTAATTTTTCGGAAGGTCCTGAGGTGCAGCGGAGCCCTGGTGGTGCAGTGGTTAAAGGCCTCGGCTGCTAACCAAAAGGCCGGCAGTTCAAAACCACCAGCGGCTCCAAGGGAGAAAGATGTGGCAGTCTGCTTCCGTAAAGATTTACAGCCTTGGAAACCCTATGGAGCAGTTCTGCTGTGTCCTGTAGGGTCAGTATGAGTCAGAATCGATTCGACTGCAGTGAGTTTGGTTTAGTTTGGGTTTGAGGCGAAACAGAGAATGGCACAGTGGAGGACTAGAAGGAGGCCAGTTTGCAGGAAGGACATGGTGAGTGAAGAGAGAGTGACAGATAGAGGGCTTGAAGGGACAGTGATGGGTCAGCAGGGCCTCAGGTCCCCTTAGGGGAAGGGGAGGCCACTGAAGGGATTTCAGATAAAGTATTAAGCACCAATGAATATTAGTCACTGTTGCTATTATTATTATTATTGCCACTAATATTAATATAATTATTGCTATTGTTGTTACTAGTATATCTACTACTATTATTGAAGGGGATAAAATGGCTATCCCTGACAATGTGCCAGGAAGCGTTTTTGAAAGGAAAGGATAAATGTTGGAGATCACAATGTCAGCATAGCCTGGTGGTGAAGGGCAAGGACTCTGGAGCCAGAGGTCAAACTCCTGCTCCGTCATGTCACTTCACATCTCTGTGCCTCAGTTTCATCATCTGTAAAATGGAGAGAAAAATAGTACCCACCTCCTAGTGTTGGTGTAAGGTTTAAGTGAGTTAATAAATGTAAAGTTCTTTGAGTAGTATATAGCGTATAATAAATGCTCAATAAGTGTTAGCTGTTATTAGTATGAATATTATTATTATTAAACACTGAATAGATGTTAACTATTTTTAGCACTAGGAAGGAGTCCCTGGGTGGCACAGAGGGTTAAACGCCCGACTGCTAACCCAAAGATTGGTGGTTCAAACCCACCTTCCAGAGGTGCCTTGAAAGACAGGCCTGGCGATCTGCTTCTGAAAGGTCATAGCCTTGAAAACTCTATGGAGCAGTCCTACTCTGCACACGTGGGGTGGCCGTGAGTTAGAATCAAGTCGACGGCAACTAACAACATTTTTACTAGTAGTAGTACTAACCGAATAGTTGGCAGTTCAAACCCACCAGCCGCTCCACGGGAGAAAGATATGGCAGTCTGCTTCCATAAAGGTTATAGCCAAGAAAACCCTATGGGGCAATTCTACTCTGTCACATAGGGTCCCTCTGAGTCCCACAACAATAACAACAGTATTAAGTACTCGGTAAGTGTTAGTTATTATGTCCCTGGGTGGTGTAAACACTTACCACACTCAACTGCTAACTGGAAGGTTGGAGACTCGAGTCCACCCAGAAGCACCTCGGAAGAAAGGCCTGGTGATCCACTTCCAAAAAATCAGCCATTGAAAACCCTATAGAGCTAAGTTCTACTCTGACACATACAGGTCACCAACTGGTTTTTATTACTGTTGTCGTTATTATTATTATTATGACTCTCATCAATAGACATAGAAAACAGCTTTAGATCCATAACCTTGTTACTACTGTAAAGGATCTTTCCATTGTCCATGCCAACTCCTCCTTTTCACAGATGGGGAAACTGAGGCCCCAAACAGGGGAGGGCATTTCCCAAGGGCAGCCAAGCACTAGCATTAGTGTGATGAGAACCCAGTTTTCCCGAACCCCAATCCCAGGCTCTCCTGCACACCCCCAGCCCCCTCCCTCAGAGAAAGGAAGTGCTTCCTCACCTCCACCCCAGCGCTTGGCCAGTGGCCCCTGTTCTGACCCGGGGCCTTGCTGCTACCCTTATTAATAGACGTGGCCAGGCCTCGCCACCCCCCACCCCGGGCAGGAGAGGGCAGGAGAGGCATTATTCATTTGCTTGCTAAAAAGATTCCAATGCTCCTTGGGAGTAAAACTTCATGAAGACTCAGACGCTTTTAGAGAACAATCTAAGATGTCCCATTCATCTACTTTTAAACAATAAGAATAGCAAAGATAAAACTTTATTCAAGAATATAATAAAAAGGCGTTTCAGTTCTATATGACATCGGAGCTGGGGGCTCATGGCCCTCGGGGTCCTGCTTCACATTTCTTCCTTCTTTATCGTTCCTTCTTTATTATTCCTTAAGCTTTTTCCCAGACACACTCTGGGCTTTTCCGCCTCCAGGACACTGTAATTGTTTATATTTTTGTCTTTTTGTTCCGTTTGTCTTCCGCCTATTTCTACCTTCATCGC
>NW_004444194.1:1566492-1567461 GCF_000243295.1 Trichechus manatus latirostris
CAACCTGTCGACCACCCGGCCGATCCAGCAGGACCTGGGCCGCCAAGACCCACCACTGGCCGAGGATATCGACAACATGAAGAACAACAAGCTGGCCACCGCGGAGTCGGCCAGTCCCCACGACAGCCTTGGCCACTCTGGCCTGCCCCAGAGCCCAGCCAAGATGGGTAACAGCGCCGACCCTGGGCCCATGCCAGCCCCACCCTCCACGGCTACCAACCTCCAGAACGCCGCCAGCCGCCGGACACCCAACAACCCGGGGAACCCGTCCAACCCTGGCCCCCCTAAAACCCCTGAGAACAGCCTTATCGTCACCAACCCCAGCAGCACCCAGACCAACTCAGCTAAGACTGCCAGAAAACCCGACCACACCACGGTGGACATCCCCCCTGCCTGCCCGGCCCCCCTCAATCACACTATCGTCCAAGGTGAGACACCTCCACCCTTGCAATATTACATGGAGGGGGGTGACCCTGCATCTCTGGAGCCAGGCTGCCTGAGCTCCAACCCCAAAATGCTGCTGTGCTGCCCTGGGTGGGTGACCCTACTTCTCTGGCCTCAATGTTTTCTCCTATAAAATGGGAATAAACATAGTTCCTACCCTACAGGGCTGCCAGGGATTTAAATGAGTTAACACACATACAGTGGCTGGCACGCAGCACACTCAATAAGGGGTAGAGATGTTTCTCACAGCCTCATTCCTACGGGGAGCCAGGAAGCCCCTGTGCTGGAGGAGCAATGAATTGCTCAGATGGAAATTTGGGGATCAGGTGACCCTCTAGCTGTCCAAAAGAAATGTAACATGGGACACATACATAATTTTAAACTTTCTAGTAGCCACATAATAAACACTCAGCTGCTAACCAAAAGGTTGAAGGTTTGAAAACACCCAGCGGCACCTTGGAAGAAAGGCCTGGCAGTCTGCTTCTGAAAAGTCACAGCCATTGGAAACCCTATGGAGCACAGTTC
>NW_004444194.1:1568883-1570129 GCF_000243295.1 Trichechus manatus latirostris
GAGGGAGTGCTGCACCAAGATCACTGTTAGTTCATAGGGCACCTTGGAGAGAATTAGACAAAGACGCCTCTTTCTCAAATCTCATCAAATGGAAAATTGTCATCATGTACTGATTTTGTTGGAAAAGACCCCTTCCTGCCATCAGCGAAAAATCATTGTCACAAATATCCAAATCTGTGGTGTCTGTGATGTGAGAGGCCCCCATCAGAAATGGCAGCCTTGTGCAGTGTACAACTAGCACAACTCTACATGGCGGCCCTGGGCCCTGGGCTCCGTTCCTGCGATTCTCAGGGGTTTGCACTCTGGGCAGATGGTCTCTGAGTTCCATGACCCTCCGTGGTGGGCCTCCTTGAGCAAGAGGGATTATTTAGAGGAGAATTTATCACATGTATATCATGGTCCCTCAGAGGTAATCTTAGGGTTAGGTTTTACAGAGTATTTCTTGAAGCCATAAAACCAAACCCATTGCCGCTGAGTCCATTCCGACTCATAACAATCCTATAGGACAGAGTACAGCTGCCCCATAGGGTTTCCAAGGGGCGGCTGATGGATTCGAACTGCTAACCTTTTGGTTAGCAGCCGAGCTCTTAACCACTGTGCCACCAAGGCTCCTTCTCGAAGCTCTGGTCCCTCAAAATGCTTCTCAGTGAAGAAAAATCAAGTCAAATAAGCCAGGGGCAAACTGCTTTCTATAACCCATCCTTTGGAGACATGCCCTGTGTGTTTACTTTTTTAGTTGGTTGACCTCCTTATTTTATTAGAGAAACACTTATCTGGCACTCACTCTGTGGCAGGCACGGGGCTGAGTACTTTACAAATTAAAAAAAGACCCCTAATAACCCTACAGGCTTGGTACTATCCTTATCACCATTTGACAGATGAAGAAACTAAGGGCCAGAGAGGTGAAGTCACCTGCCCAAGATCACACAGAAAACCAGTGGGAGAACTGGAGTTTGAGTCCAGGCAGTCTGCCTCCAGCATTCCTGTTCTTAACCACTTGGCCCTGCTGCCATTTGTATTTTAATTCTTGGGACAACTTAATGACATGTTTATTATTACTAACTTCACTTTGGAGTTTAAGTACCTAAACATCATCCCATTAGCACATTAAAGGCTCTGATAAGCCCTGCAGTTTTTAATCATTTCAGTAACTAACTTTTTTGAGCCCCAAACCTCATGCCAAACATATACAGTATTAACTCTTTTAATCCTCACACCCCTGTGAGGTAAGCTTTATTATTATGGC
>NW_004444194.1:1571374-1573727 GCF_000243295.1 Trichechus manatus latirostris
TTGAGCATCTACTGTATTCCAGGCACAACCCAGGGATGGGGGCAGTTTGCATGCAGTATCTCACAAAAAACCTCCCAGGTGTCCTTGTTTGTCAGACGGGGAAACTGAGGCACAGGGAGGGTAAGTGGCCTGTCCAGGGTCACACAGAAGAATTACAGCTCTGCCCCCACCCAGCTCCTGCTGCTTCCCTCAACCATCTCCACTTACTGGGCAAGTACTGTATGCCGGGAGCTGGGCTGCTTCGACTCCTTCGCTTCTGCCACATGGAATGAGTGCGTGTGTTCTAGAGGGGAAACCGAGGCACAGACAGGCAGGGACAGGCCTTGCCCATGGTGAGTGGGTTAGGGGCCTGACCCCAGCCCTAGCAGGGGTGGAACAGTGGTGCCTCCTTCTCCATCTCCCTTGCCTTCGCTCCCTCCCTGCCCAGAGCCAAAGGTGCATTTTCCCTGCGGACGCGAGGCTCTGCCACCCGCTAAGTAGGTTAAGAGCCTGGCAAGGCTGACGAACCCCATAAATCAGGGCCGGCCCACCTGCCCACCACAGCTGACCTTGCATTTTCCCTTCCTCCGTAGGCCCGTAGGCCCCCTCAGAACCTGTCGAGGGAGAGGGACGGAAATAATTAGAGCTCAGCACCCAGAGGAAGCTGGTGCCGGGCAGGACTGGGCCTCATGGTGGGCTTGGTTATTACCTGCTGCCTGGTTTCCCCCAGGGGCCTCCAGGAGCAGGCCTGGGCCGGGGGCATCACAAGAGGGGTCAGCAAAGCCCCTGCCCACAGCGAACACTAGGAGGTTGGAGAAGTCCCTTCTCAGGCAAGGAGGGGACAGGGCTGGGTGGCCCACAGGGCAGCTGCTGCTCCCAAGCCGTGGGGAACTCGGGCAGGGCGCGGACGAGCCTCACGAAGCGTATGCAAAGCTTTGGCTCTCGCAGCCCCCTTTCTGCTGCCCACTGACACCCAGGTTCCTCTCCCCAGCGTGTTTTATTAAGTGCAATATAGAACGTGCCTCTGAGGAGTGCATAAAACACGTACAATCCATTAACAATGATTTTCAAGCACGCACGTCTGTGTAACCACTGTCCAGGGCAAGAAGTAGAACAGAAAGCTCCCCCAATCACGTACCCCTCCCCAGCCTCACCCGCGTCTTCCCTTTGAAGCTGGATTCTCAGCCTGGGGCAATGCTTGGAGATGTTTGGGTGTTACACCGGGGGAGAGAAGGTGGTGCTACTGGCATCTAGTGGGAGTCAAGGTCAGGGATGCAGCTCAGCACCCTACAGTGCACAGGACGGCCTCACCCAAAGAATGATCCAGCCCCCATGTCAATAGTGCGCAGTGGAGAAACCCACCCGAAGAGGTAGACACAACCCCCACAGTTCTGAGTTGAGCATTTCTTAGCTTTTCTTTCTAATTTTCCCACTACGCGTGCATCTCTACACACTAGAATTTCTTTTTGCCTTTTTCTAACTTAAAAAACAAAACAAAGCCAGTTGCTATCAAGTTGACTCTGACTCATGGCAACCCCACGTGTCAGAGTAAAACTGTGCTCCATAAGGTTTTCAATGACTGATTTTTTTGGTACATCACCAGGCCTTTCTTCCAGGGTTCCACTGGGTAGACTCAAACCTCCAACTTTTCGATTGGCAGCTGAACACATTAACAGTTTGCACCACCCAGGGACTCTGCTCTAACTTTAAAACAAATGGAATAATTCCGCATTGCTCCTTTTTCACTTCACATTATGTCATAAGTTACCATGTGTTGTTGTGGGAAGTGATGACCAGATTTTTCATTGCTGTTTAATATTCCATATTAATATTGTCTGACATGATTTATTTGTCTGCCTGCTGTTGGGCATTTGGAAGTGTCCCGTATACAGCTCTTTCACACACTGCCACCACGCCTTCTCTTAGACATGTCTGCTGGGCGCCTGGGCAAGGATTTCTCCAGGGTGTAAACCCAGAAAAGGAGTTTCTGGATCGTAGAATTTGCATTAGTCAGCTAAACTAGATCCGGCCAGAATGTTCTCTGTCCTACAGTGGACACATGCACCAGCAGCACATGGCACTCCTGGTGCTCCATGTCCTCACCAACACTTGGTGATGTCTGCTCTTTCATGTTGCCAGCAGGGTGGGTGCAGAGTGCGATCTTATTGGCGTTTGATTTGCATTTCCCTGGCTATGATTGAGACCTAGTTCCTTTTTAGATTAGGCTCAACTATGGGAAATTTCCATTTTTAACAGTCAAAAAAATCTAAACGTTAGCTCTTTCCTATGGTTCAGTCTAATTTATAGGTCTGTTGATTTCCTTGTGCCCAATTTATTAAGCTCTCCAGATTTTTTTTTTTTATTTTTAGATGAA
>NW_004444194.1:1575133-1588518 GCF_000243295.1 Trichechus manatus latirostris
GTCCCTCTCTTCTCTGCTGGATTCTCTTTTACATCTCAAAAGAGATTGACTCAAGATACAACCTAATCCTGTAGATTGAGCCCTGCCTCATTAACATAACTGCCTCTAATCCTGCCTCATTAACATCATAGAGGTTAGACTTTACAACACATAGGATGATCACATCAGATCACAAAATGGTGGACAAGCACACAATACTGGAAATCATGGCCTAGCCAAGTTGACACACATTTTTGGGGGACACAATTCAATCCATAACAATAATATTCCATTGTATGTATGTACCACATTTGTTTATTCATTCATTTTTTTATGGACACTTGGGTAATTTCTACCTTTTGCCTATCGTGAATGGTGCTGCAGTAGACATTGGTGTACAGGTATCTGTTTGAGTCTCTAATTTCAAGTCTTTGGGGTATATACCCAGGATTGGGATAGCTGGCTCATATGTTAATTCTATGTTTAACTCTTTGAGGAACTGCCAAACTGTTTTCCACAGCAGCTGCACCATTTTACAATCCCACCAGCAATGGATGAAGGTTCCAGCTTCTCCCTATCCTCACCAGTACTTGTTCTTTTCAGCTTTGTTGTTGTTGTTACTGCTGCTGCTGCTTTAAGAATACAGACTCTCCAGGTTCTGATTCACCCGACCGCGTGGCCTGCCCTTTCTCTCTCACCCTCTCCCTTCTTTCCATCTATTCCTTTATTTAACAAGCAACTACTATGTGCCAAGTGCCAAACTGCACATCGAGGAGTACCAGTATGATACAGTCCCTCGCTCCCAGAGCTCCCGAATGCCAGGCCCTTGGTCATGCTGTGCCCACCACCCAGCGCACCTGAACTGCTCTCCTACCACCATCACCTCGGCCTCCCCGGTTCCTTCAGCCCTTGCAACCCATGTGCCCCGGGAAGGCAGCCCCCGGCCCTGGCCATCTGAGGCTCTGATTGCCCTCACAGGGAAAATCAGAATGAGAACATAGAATAAGGACATGAGTTGTGCCCTTACAGGTCACAGAGTCCAGCTCCTGCAGGACCCAACACAGCTCCAGCAGTGGTTCCTTCATTCATAGTACAAACACCTGTACTATGAGCTGGAGGCACAGCAATGAGCATGACGGACAAATGGCCTGCCCTCGGGGGCTGACAGTTCGGCTGGGGACATGGCCAACCATGGGATTGTAAATAAGCATGACAGATAGTGTGTCAGAGGTGGTGATGCTGGGGGTGGGCTGGGGACAGACTTGGTAAGGAAGATCACAAGTGCCACGAGGTGGGATTTTAAACGGGGGTTGAGGAAGGCCTCACTGGGAAAGTGATGATTGAGCCATGCCATAGAAGGCGAGAAGGGAGCAGGCACGGTCTTTGTAGGAGTGTTCCAGGCAGAGGGAACAGCCTGTGCAAAGGCCCTGAGGTGGGCCCGGAGCAGAGGGAACTAGAGGGAGAGTGGTGGGACGAGGGCAGGGAGGTGATGGGGCAGGTCATGCAGGGCCTTGTGGGCTGAAACAAGGATTTTGGCTTGTGCTCCAAGAGAAGTGGGAGCCACAGAGGGCTCTGTGCAGAGGAGGATTGTGCACTGAGTCAGGTGCTCACTGGCGCCATCTGGTGGCCAAGCTCCTTAATTGTCAGCCATTACTTCCCAAATGGGAATCTGATGGAGTCAGCCCCCTGCAGTTACCAGGAGCCCAGCACTGTGTTAGCATACCCGTGTCTTCATGACCCGGTCACACCAGAGGCATGGTCAGGAGAGGGGGCAGGCCACAGGACGTTGCTCGTCCAGACAGAAACCCTGGGCCTGGCCCCTGGTGAGGCAGTGGGAAGATGGAGGGGAAGTCAATCCATCCTGAAGAGGGCTCAGCAGTGTGGGGTGGGAGGGGTGAGGTTGGCCCCCAGTGTCTGGCCAGGAAGGCTGGTCATGTTTAGGAGACACTAAGTGGAAACAGTTTTTCGCACAGGGGGCTCAGCAGGTTGAGGGCTCTGGTGCCACACCTATCACCAACAGGGATACTGTCACCCTGAACTTCCCTGGGGCCACCTCTAGTCCATAGGAGGCTTTGTTGTTGCTGTTAGGTACTGTCAAGTTGGTTCCGACTCGTAGCAACCCTGTGTACAACAGAATGAAACACTGCCCGCCTGGTCCTGCGCCATCCTCATGATCATTGCTATGCTTGAGCATACGGGCCTTTGGGCAGAAAAAAAAAATCCCTTTGGTAGAAGGAGCCCTGGTGGTTAAAGCACTTGACTGCTAACTGTAAGGTCAGAGACTGAACCCACCGACCACTCTGTGGGGGAAAGATGTGGCAGTCTGTTTCCGTAAAGACTTACAGCCTTGGAAACCCTATGGGACAGTTCTACTCAGTCCTATAGGGTGGCTATGAGTCAGAATCAACTCAACAGCAATGGGTTTGGTTTTTGGGTTTTGGTTCCCTGTTGGTAAGCAAGCTGTCCTGATAGGGATTTTGCTAGAACTTTGGTGCCATCTGCTGGAGAGCTCCTATCACAACATGACACACCTGCACTGCCTGTGAGACCGGGTAAGAGGAGTCCTTGTGCAGTGCACGCCCTGCCCAACCTTACTGGGCAGCCATGTTGCCTCCTCTGGGTGGAGACTCTGCTCTTGGGGACTTTGCTAGAGGCCACACACCCCAGCGACACTGGGTTCATGAGAGCTCTGCTAGATCAAGTCAGCTATCCGCCACCCCCTTGCTTTTCTCCCACGCAGGTGCTGCGGTATTTTGACTACGTTTTTACAGGCGTCTTTACATTTGAGATGGTGATCAAGGTGAGTGATCAAGGTGATCAAGGTGAGGGCTCCAAGAGCTTCTGCACACTCCAGAATGCCACCCTGGTACAAGTAGCTGTCCTGGGGATTAGAAATGCCTGGTGTGTTTGAGGAGCAGCGAGGAGGCCTGATGGCTGAAGCGGAATGAGCAAAGGGGAGAGCAGGAGGAAGCGAGGGCAGGGAGGGGAGAGGGAAGGTCGTGCAGGGCTTGGGGCTTTTACCCTGAGGCCAGAATGAGGTGGAAGCCATGGAGGGCTCTGAGCAGAGGAGGGAATTGACCTGACTCAAGTGCTCACAGGCGCCCCCTAGTGGCCACTGAGGGAACTGCGTGGGGAGGGGGTGGAGCCAGGGACCAGGAGGAGACTGCGCTGGTCCAAGTGGACAATGATGAGGGCAGGGCCAGGTGGGGACCGCAGATGGGGGCATTGGGCGGAGTCTTAGAAACTTTGGAAGGTAGAGCCAACAAGATTATCTGAGGGGTCAGAGTGGAGCATAAACAAAAGAGGAGTCAAGGCTGACCTCAAGGTTTGGGGCTAGGACACCTGGCAAGTCAGAGCTGCCTTTCATGAGATGGAGGCGGGGGCTCCTCACTGCATCCCATCCTCTGCTGCTGTGCCATCCTGGAGGACGAACAGTTCCATCCGAGCCCCCATCCCTCTCCCAAAGCTAGAAGGGCGGGTGCAACTCCGTGGGGTGGCGGTGAGGGGTCTGAGTGCCCTCTTCTCTCCCCACAGATGATCGACCTGGGGCTCGTCCTGCACCAGGGCGCCTACTTCCGTGACCTCTGGAACATTCTCGACTTCATTGTGGTCAGTGGGGCCCTGGTGGCCTTCGCCTTCACGTAAGTCTCCTCGGGAGGCCACTACTTGCCTCTGGGCTCCCTACCCCCAGTCTGGGGCCCTCTTTGGATCAGGGAACATGTACTCAGAGCACAGAGCCGGGACAGTGGCTCCGGGCGGCCAGAGGCTCAGCATGCCACCAGGAAGAGCTTCGACTGGCTTTTTGCATGATGTCAACGTGGAGGAAGAAGGAGAAGGGCCCCACCTTCTACCTCCTCCCGCAGCAACAGGCCTCAGCCTCATCACCAGTCTCTTGCTGTGCTGCTTCTGTAGACTAGCCTCGCCAGGACATCTCATCCCCCTCCGCTCGGCGGCCCCGTAAACCGCTGTCTCTTTGGGGAGCCCCTAAAAAGACAATCGGGAAACGAATGTGCATGAGAATTCCAACCCCAGCCTGTGCCTGAAGGCCCCGCGGGTGTAGCCCTGGTGACCCCCGTGCGTCTTTCACTTGTCTTGGCACCTGAAGACACTGCCCTCCGAAAGACCGGGTATCGTTGCAATCCCAAGATGGTGCCTGAGTCTGGGCCGCCATTGGGCCCTTAGGGCCCTAGCAGCAAAGTTAGCATGCATTCCTCAAGTCATAGGTGTTTGGGGCAGGGTGAAAAGACCTAATAATCCCGTAATCTAGAAACATCTTCTTGAGGACCCTGTCTGTGCCCACCACATTGGATCATTCCCAGAAAGGAAGGTCTCAGAGGGATTCTGATCCTCATCCTGTTCTTAGTGAGAAATCAGGAGCATCCTGTGCACCTTTGCCTCCTGGCACCCTTCTCAGTAGACCCGGGTTGGGGGTGGGGTGGTGGTCGTCTTTGAATGGCCTCCCTGACCAAAGAAAGAATGAGGGCCTGGCTTGTCAGGAGGACCAGAGCAGTGGCCTGTTTGCAATTAAAGGGCCAAAGTGGGCTGCTCTGGGATTCGTCCCTGTGATCATAATGAGGACAAGCTGTGTTAGAAGAACAAGTAGTATCTAGAGTTTCTGGATACCTTGGGCCTGGAGGAGATATACCATGAGGATCAGGAAGCTGATTGTATGTCTGACGCTGGCCAGACTTCCCCATATGTATCCTTTGCTTTCTTCTCTATCTCTGCTCTCTTTCTTTCTACCTTCTCTCCTTTTCTTTCTCTTTCACCCTCTTCTCTCTCTTTCTTTCTATCTCTCCGTCTGCCCCCTGCCACCTCCTATTTCACCCTCTTTTTAAATTAGAGCAATGCAAGAGATCATGCATGTAAAATAAAAGTCAGGAAATTGGAATACATCATCATTAAGATGTCCTATAGGTGAAAAATTAAAACAAAGTAAAATGCAAACTGCAAATTAAGGAGGAAAGATTGCCACAATTAAGACAAGGAGTCAAAGGCCTTAATATATAAAAAGCAATAACAAATCAATAAGAACACAGTAACTTCTATAAGTAATGGGCAGAGGATGTAGACAGATATTTCACAGAATACTGATAACTAATGAAAATGAAAACCAAAATCAACTTCATTGGAATTCAGAGAAATGTAAGATAAAAACAAGGTATAATTTGCTTCCTATCAAATTAACAGTTTTTCCCCCAAAAAATTTGTTTTTAAAGACAATACACAGTGTATATGAGAATATAATGAAATAGGCCCCTCCCTCTCACCAGCAGCTCTTTGAGCTGCTCCTACAAGGTGTTAGTAGGCACCATGCTGGACACTGGGAAAATTTAAATTCTGGAAAGCTATCAGCCAGGACATGGACCACCCTCTGCCACGAGTGAATCTGTCTCCTAAGGAAATAACCTTCAGGTGTATCTCGGTCCCTATCTTTGTCTGTCTGTCTCTCGCTCTCCCCCCCCACCCCCTTCCCTCCTGCTCTCCTGTTTCTCTCTCCCTCTCTCTCTCTCTTCTCTCTCTTTTTTTCTCCTCCTTTCCCCCGCCCCCGTTTTCTGTCCATTCTCTGTGTTTATCGTTTCTCTGTTTCTCTTAGCCTTCTGTGGGTGTGTGCTCTGTCTGTGCTGTTAGTCTCTTGTTTGTTCCCTCCCTTTATCTCGCCCTCTCTTTTTTGTTTTCTTTCTTTTCTCTTTATTTTTTGTCTAATTCTTTGGTCAAGTAGGCCATTCAAGGGCTGTCCTCCACCCAGGTGTATCTGTCTCTCACCTTCTCTCTCTCTCACTGTCTCTTTATCTTTGGACATGTCTCTCTCTCCCTCCCTTTTTCTCTTTTTTTCCCCTCTCCCTTATTTTCTATTCTTTTTTCCATTTATCACTTTCTATGCTTCTCCATTTCTTTTTATCCCCCTTCTATGTGTGTGTGTCTATCTGTCCTTCTGTCTGTCTCTCTTCTTTTTTCTTCTCTCTCTCTCCCCCTCTTCCTTCCCCCCACCCTGGCCTATGTCTTTTGGGGATGTAGCCTGACCACCTGCCTCACCTGGGCCCTGGGAATCTGGCTCAGTGTGGCTTGGAGCAGTCAGGCATCAGGGGGTTCGGGTGGGTGGTCTTCGGACCCAGTCAGAGCCCAGGGCAGGGAGGGCTAGTGCAGGCAAGGACACCTCCCACCCTTCCTCAGGCCTTTCGGACCAGGGTCTGCCCAGCAGCCCCCAAGTCTCCCAGGGCTCAGGAGGTGGCAGCTGGGTGTTGACCCTCAACAGTCACATCCCTGCATCCACACATAGCCCCCTTTGCTGGCTGTGCCCTTGGCGGTGGGTTTTGCCCTCCGTGGACCCGCTCTGCGGTCACAGGGGATGGCACAGCAGACTCGATGTCTGACCTGGTCACTTACCCTCCCCTGAAGTGAAGGCCACAGGGTGGGCAACTCCACCTCCACCTCCTGCCGCCACTTTGGCTTACAGTTTGGGAGGGGGTGGCCTTTAAACGACCCAGAGAACAAGCCTTTCACCATTGGCCTTTTGCTGTGATGGGCTGTAGCTTAAAATTACTCCGTTTCTAGGCTTCCTGGAGTTACAAGTAGGCTCTGCTTTAAGCAAAGCTAATCTTAAAAAAATCATCCAAGATCAAGTAGGGGAATGACTCTTCGTGTTACAAGGGAATCTGCCACAGGGAGCTGATTTCTTGAGTGTTTGCATTTTCTTTTTAAATATAAAGTTATGCAAGGGCGTTAAAAATTAGCCTCTCAGAAATGTGTGTTCGTCAGCCTTTTAGACAGATTTCATGAAGTTGGTACAGCATAGAGCCACCCGCGCCCTTGAAAATCTCTGTTTGAGATGACTTTTGTTTTTTTTTCTTTGGAAGGAAATGGAGCCCTGCTGATGCAGTGGTTAAGCACTTGGCTGCTAACCAAAAGGTCAGCGGTTGGAACCCACCAACCTCTCTGAGGGAGAAAAGCCCTGGTGATCTGCTCCCATAAAGATTTCAACCTATAAAACCCTATGAGACAGTTCTACTCTGTCCTGCAGGGTCACTATGAGTCGAAATTAACTCAATGGCAAACAAGAACATGCAAGTACAGGGTCAGTACAGGAATTTAAGGCCATTCCGTGAGCCCCTGAGGAAGGCATGAGATTTTGCCAGTGAGATCCAGGCTGGTGCAGAGATTCTTGTGGGGTTTCAGAAGAGCTGAGCACTATGGGTCGGCTCGGGGGCATCTTTAGGGATATTGGTCTGTAGTGTTCTGTTTTTGTGGTGTCTTTACCTGGTTTTGGTATCAGGGTTATGCTGGCTTCATAGAATGAGTTTGGGAGTATTCCATCCATTTCTGTGCTCTGAAATACCTTTAGTAGAAGTGGTGTTATCTCTTCTCCGAAAGTCTGGTACAATTCTCCAGTGAAGCCATCCGGGCCAGGGCTTTTTTTTGTTGGCAGTTTTTTAATAACCTTTTCAATCTCTTCTTTTGTTATGAGTTTATTTAGTTGTTCTACCTCTGTTTGTGTTAATTTAGGTAGGTAGTGAGTTTCTAGAAATTTGTCCATTTCCTCTAGGTTTTCAAATTTGTCAGAGTACAATTTTTCGTAGTATTCTGTTATGATTCTTTTAATTTCAGTTGGGTCTGTTGTGATATCACCCATCTCATTTCTTATACGGGTTATCTGCTTCCTCTCCAGTTTTTCTTTTGTCAGTTTGGCCAACGGTTTATCAATTTTGTTGATCTTTTCAAAGAACCAGCTTTTGGACTTGTTAACTCTTTCAGTAGTTTTTCTGTTCTCTATTTCATTTAATTCTGCTCTAATTCTTATTATTTCCTTCCTTCCGGCACCTGTAGGCTTCTTTTGCTGCTCTCTTTCTGCTTGTTCCAGTTGTAGGGTTAGTGCTTTGATTGATTATGAGCCTTTCTTGTTTTTGGATGTGTGCATTTATTGCTATAAACTGACCTCTGAGCACTGCTTTTGCGTGTCCCAAAGGTTCTGATAGGATGTGTTTTCATTCTCATCTGATTCTATGAATTTCTTTATTTTGTCCTGAATTTCTTCTATAACTCAGTAGTTTTTGAGTAAGGTATTGTTCGGTTTCCATGTGTTTGATTTTTTTTTCCTTGCTTTTTGTGTTGTTGATTTCTACTTTTGTGGCTTTATGGTCAGAAAAGATGCTTTGTAATATTTCGATGCTTTGGATTTTGTTAAGGCTTGCTTTATGGCCTAATTGTGGTCTATTCTGGAGTATGTTCCATGTGCGTTTGGGGGGCATCTTTATATAACTGGTGAAGGGATAGGAGGGGAGACCCTAAGACCCCACTATGTCATGCTCTCCCCACCTCACTGCTAAGAGTCCATCTGGTGCTGCCACCCTCCCCCAGGGAAGGGCTGCAGCCAAGCATAGCTAGCAGGGCACCTTGATCAAGCCATTACTGCATGCTCAAGGACTGAACTGCCAGGAAGCCAGAGAAGGAGTCCTCAAGCTGCTACATTTTTTGTCCAGAAAAGTTTCCAAATCTTCCATCTGGCTGCAGTTTCTGGCCTCTCCTGCCTGAGAAGTTCTCTCCCCCTCTAAGGACTTCACTCATGGTCTTTTCTTATGGGAGATGGTGGGAGTGGGGGCTGCCCCAAGGTCTTAGCCTGAGAGCCCAACCCCAGAGTTCTTTGCTTCTTTCCTTTCCGATCTTTTAACTTGCTTTGTCTGTCGTGTGTGCCGTCTCCCCACAGACAAGACTGAAAACGCCAACAGGTGTTAGATTAATCTTATAATTATTCTAGGAAAATGCTTCTCCAAGTCTGTCTGGTTTTTCTTTAGATGTTCAAGTCCCTCAAACTCTCTGTTCTCAGTTTCCCCAATAAAATAGAGGAATGTAACTTGATAATATAAGTAACAGCCTCCTTTTATTTAATCTGCACAGCAAGCTCACAAGGGCAGTTCTTTTATCATCCTCAATTTGCAGATGGGGAAACTGAGGCTCGGAGGGATTGTGGAAGGAAGTGAGTCCAGCAAGACCACTGGGCTGGGTCCGGCTGTCAGAATCAGAGATGCTGCCTTTCTCCCAGCCCTGGGCACAGAGGCTTTCCCAGGTTGGCAGAATGAGACTTGGCAGGATTCCCCAAGGCCCTGGCAAGGCCTGCTGATCCTGGGGACACGGGACTATTTCCTGGAAACTAGGCCCTGGATCCCCACTGGAATCCAAGGCCGTTCCCTTCCTGGTTGAGAGGAATCTTGCTATTCCAGCCTTTCAGGCTCAAGGCAAGAATTCTGCCCCCAGTGCCGTGATTGAAGCCCCTTCTCGGATCCGGGAAAAGTCTCCCTGTGGCCCTCCACAGGATTGTGCCGAGGCTCTCCCAATGGTCTCCACCCCTCCTGCACCTCTCCCAAGTATCTGTGTGTGTCCTGCTCCATCCACTGACTCTGTCCCATGTCCGTGGCGACCACCATCAACACACCATCTTATGAGGCATCATACATGATATCATGCTTTGTGCCCATGCAGCCACCATCAGCACACCATCCTATGAGTCATCGTACATGATATCACTCTCTGTGCCCATGCATCGGGGCAGCCAAATGACATTTCTCAGCAGCTGGCAGATCATGATTCTGCCCTCACTGCCAAGAGTCCATCTGGCACTGCCGCTGCTCCCCCAGGGCAGGACTGCAGGCCCAGCACAGCTGGCAGAGCACCTTGATCAGGCTGCTCCTACGTGCTCAGGAGCCAAATTGCTAGGAAGCCAAAGAAGGAGCCCTCAGGCTGCTACTTTCTATCCCCATCCTCCAAACAGCCCCGGCCCCTGAAGGCATTTTTTGGTGTCTGTGATTAAATGGAAAGAAGCTTAGAGTGCAAGTTACATACCCCTGGGTTTGAATCTCAATCTGCCACTTCCTGGCTCTGTGACCTTGGGCAAGTCACTCACCCTTACTGGACCTCAGCTCCCTCATCTGGAAAATGGGCAGAATTGTGCCACCTCCCCACAGGCAAATGCAGTGACGTTCAGAAGACTCACGTATTACACCCAAAATCAGCAGGTTAGGCAAAAATCACTGTTGTTGTTGTTAGGTGCCGTCGAGTCGGTTCTGACTCATAGCAACCCTATGTACAACAGAACAAAACACTGCCCAAATCACTACTGATCCAAAAATCACTAAGCATCTACACAGTTTTAGTGCGCACGAATTCCTAGATCCACTGAACTTTGAGAACCACCAGGCTAGACCAAAGGAACAGAGGATGGATCCAATGGGGATGTTTTGAGACATTTAAGCCATTGTGTCTTTGAAAAACTATCACTAAGTGGAAAGCAGGGGTCGGGGGTAGGTGGAAGAGTTGATGACTGTCAACTTTTACTGCTTCCCTGGCGCTAGGGTTCCCACCATTCTGAAGGCTGCCTAGCCTTTCTGGCCTTGATGTCTGGCCATGATGAGACCCAGCCTGAGTTAAAGATGAGTCAGGTGAGGGGCTGCTGCAAACGCCTTGGAGGCTTCCAAGTGCTAAGAGCTTTCTCCAGCCCCGCCCCACCCCCGCCGTTCTTTTCAGAGGTTTCCACCCAGTTCCATCCTGAGTTGGAAGTGTTTGCTGACCCCTCCCCCGTAATTTAGGGTGGAACCAAAGCCATCACTACCATTTATCAAGCATCAGAATCCCCCAGCCCTGTTTTACAGATGAGGGTAATAAGGGGCAGAGTCAAGATTCAAGCCCAGGTCCTTCCAACGCCAAAGCCCATAATCCTTAAGACATTCTAAGACTTTCCAGCACCAGAACCTCTGGAGAAAAGGACTTTCTCCAGCTCTTGGCAGTGACCTTCGGCGGCAAACTTGCTTTTGGAAAATGACAACTTTTTGGCTGTCCTGCTCCTTGGAAATTTGGCTTTCTTGGTGCTGTCGGGCAGCGCCAGGGGCCTGCCGGAGGCGGGGGATTGAGCGGGGGGCTTCCAGATGGAAGGATGGACGTCAACCTGAGCCTGAGGTGGCCCTCCTGGTGCCCAGGCAGGGCATGGGGTGCTCAGGTGTGCGTGTGTGTATGTGTGTGTTCTGTGTTCTTTCTTCTGAGGCCACTTACGATCTGTCTCTCCCTCCGACGCCACCTCACCCAGGAGCAGTACACGGTAAAGTCTCTCTGTCTCTCTCTCTCGTTCTGTCTCTCGTTCTCTGATTGTCCATGCCCTGGTGCAGCCATGCTGGTGCTGGGCCTGTTTCATGGCCTTGTGTCCCTGCTGTCACCCTGTTGCTTGGAGTGACCGGAGCCCCTCAGCCTGCTCCAAGGGGAAGAGGATCCCTGAGGGATCTTGTCACTGCCTCCCACCATTAGCTGAGCTCTTGGAGGAGAACAGAAAGGGCAGGGGGTGTCCTCCCAGGGTCTGATTTCAGTAGGGCAGATGCGCTGAGGTGAGGGCAGTTATCAGAGGAATGAGTCTCAGCCTGTCAGAAGGGGGAAGCACTGAAAATCAAGCAGCCACGACTTGGCGTTCAGAGGAGGGAGTGTAAGAAGCGTGTGCAGCCTCAGCAAACTGGTGTACACATCTGGTAGTTTTCTCGAGGGAGCACTATACTCTCCTCAGTGCCTCAGCAAATGGGATCATTTCTCAGCCTCTGCAGAGGGAGGGGGCTTCCTGGGAGGGAGAAGCCTCTGAGGCTGTGGAATCATTTTCCTGGTCAGTAGCTGTGCCCACTCCCTGCCCCCCAGGGTGTGTTGCCAAACACAAGCTGCTTGGCACACCCAGATCTTACTCAGTTCCACGGGCAACCTGGATGTCCACTTGCTTGACATGTTTTCTACCAACACGTATTTTAAATTTAAATTCCTTTTTGGAAGGAAACTTCATATCATCCTCTTGCAACCAGTATTGCTAAGCTGAGATAGAACACACGTACCAAAGAACAATACAAGAGAAGCTGTGTGGTTGCCTTCAGACTGGACTGTTTGTGAAAGGAGGACGTTAGCCAAGTGTTAGTAAGGCGTTAAAGACCTCCCAGCACCTGCCAGAGACTTTCTCTCTGACAAAGCAGGGGCCTGAAAGACACTTGAAGAAGAAATGATGTTCTCCATGTGATCCAGTTCTTTAGTTCCGCGTCCCTTGGTGACTACTTTGGGGGCACAACCTTAAGATAATGACAATGACCCTGGCTTAAAAAAAAAAAAAAAAGTGTTCAGACCACTGAATCCTGCAGCATGTCTGTGCCTGGCAGGATATATATATATACTTTTTTTTTAAGTCCAGTTCGCCTCTTTATTCCTTGGGAAAGAGAAAGAAGGGAACCCTTAAAAAGCAGATGGCATGAAGAACAATGGTTTTGCACCCAGACACCCAATTCTGTGGTGGGAGACTCTGGGCAGCTCCGCCCATGCCCAGGAGGTATTTGCAGGAAGATGTTTGCTAGGAGACCCCAGAGGACTCGGGCCTGGATTCACTAACACAGGCGTAAGCTAATGTGAGACAAGAAATAAGATTAAAGGGAAGATGAACACGTGAAAGAATATGTCACAGTTTAAGCCTTTGAGGAGTTTTCTGTCCAAAGCTGGAAGCCAAAGGCAGAAACAAAGATGATTTCAAAGCAGCAGTCAGGGCAGGCAGGGCCCAGGGGATTGGCAGGCAGGGAAGACTGTTGGATAAAGGGACATTTAATTTGAGCCTTGAAGGCTGTGTAGTTCTGTGAATGGACGGGAGGAGGGCACTTCTACCAGTGGGAACAATATCTGCAAAAGCAGACAGAGACAGAAGAGTGGGGCTGGTGCTTGCTTGGGGTGTAGCAATAATTGAGAATGGACAGGTAAGTTGGGTTAGATTTTGAAGAGCCTCATGCCATTTGCTCGTTCTTTTAGGAATTAGATGCTCTGGAAGGATTTTGAGCAGGGAAGTGACGCGACCAATGGCTTTGGCCACTGTGTGCAGGAGAGAGACAGGGAGGGGGAGAAAGTTGGGAGATGGGTGGTAAAAGTCTGACCTAAGATGGTGGCCACAGACGGATGGTGGAGATGTTAGGGGAGTGATCCATCGGGGACAGGGCACTGAACATGACTCTTGGGTTTCTGGCTTGGGCAGCTGGGCAGGTGGTGAATTCCTGTAACCACAAGCACGTTGATGGCCATACCCAAAACCCTCCTTCTCTTGGAGAGGACTGAATCATGGCTGGTGTAGGGTGTCATGGCGGCCCTGGGGTCTGCATTGGTAAGCTCAGGCCAGACAGACCCAGGACTGGACCTCCAAGTAGCTCTCTGGCAAAGATGGGCTAAGACTCATTGGAAGAATAAGGCAGTGTTTCAACACCAGCATCTGATGATCGGGTTCTTTCCTCCCCTGTGGGCTCGGGGAATGTTGAGGAAGGAGGCCTTAGTTTAAGGGACACTTTAATCATCTTCCTGAATCCTGTTGGAGGGGGAAATACCCCATTTTCTAAGAGCCCACGAAGATCACTTCTAAAAGCAGCACA
>NW_004444194.1:1590172-1591374 GCF_000243295.1 Trichechus manatus latirostris
TGTTCTGTAATTCCCATTGTTTGCAAAATTATCCATAATTTTTATGATCTACATAGTCGAATGCCTTTGCATAGTCAATAAAACACAGGTAAACATCTTTCTGGTATTCTCTGCTTTCAGCCATTATCCATCTGACATCCCTCATTCCACGTCCTCTTCTGAATCTGGCTTGAACATCTGGCAATTCCCTGTCAATGTACTGCTGCAACGTTTTTGAGTTATCTTCAGAAAAATTATTTTTGCATGTGATATTAATGATATTGTTTGATAATTTCCGCATTCTGTTGGATCACCTTTCTTTGGGATGGGCACAAATATGAATCTCTTTATCAGTTGGCCAGGTAGCTGTCTTCCAAATTTCCTGGCATAGGCGAGTGAGGGCTTCCAGTGTTGGATCTGTTTGTTGAAACATCTCAGTTGGTATTCTGTTAATTCCTGGAACCTTGTTTTTCGCCAGTGCCTTCAGTGAAACTTGAACTTCTTTCTTTAGTACCATCAGTTCTTGATCATATGCTACCTCCTTAAATGGTTGAATGTTGACTAATTCCTTTTGGTACAGTGACTGTTTGTATTCCTTCCATCTTCTTTTGATGCTTCCTGCATTGTTCGATATTTTGCCTATAGAATCCTTCAATATTGCAACTCGAAGCTTGAGTTTTTTCTTCAGTTCTTTCAGCATGAGAAATGCCAAGCGCGTTCTCCCCTTTTAGTTTTCTAACTCCTGGTCTTGGTACATTTCATTATAATGCTTTACTTTGTCTTCTCGAGCCACCCTTTGAAATATTCTGGTCAGCTCTTTTACTTCATCGTTTCTTCCATTTACTTTAACTACTCTGCATTCAAGAGCAAGTTTCAGAGTCTCTTCTAACATCCATTTTGGGTTTTTTTTCCTGTCTTTTTAATGACCTCTTGCTTTCTTCATGTATGGTGCCCACAACTCGTCTGGTCTTCAGTCATTAATATGCAATGCGTCAAATCTGTTCTTGAGATGGTCTCTAAATTCAGGTGGGATATACTTAAGATCATACTTTGTCTCTCATGGACTTGTTCTAATTTTCTTCAGCTTCAACTTGAACTTGCATATGAGCAGCTGATGGTCTGTTCTGCAGTCTGCCCCTGGCCTTGTTCTGACTGATGATATTGAGCTTCTCCATCGTCTCTTGCCACCGATGTAGTTGATTCGATTCCTGTGTATGCCATCC
>NW_004444194.1:1592180-1594063 GCF_000243295.1 Trichechus manatus latirostris
GCTGAAACCTGTCCACCATGGGAGAACCTGCTGTTATTTGAAATACCGGCAGCATAACTTCCAGCGTCACAGCAACATTCAAGCCACTACAGTACGACGAACTGACAAGTGGTGGCATCATATATGGATATATTCATTATTACAACTTTCCAGCAGATGGCAGTAAAGTCAGTGGAGCCAACAAAATCTGTATTTATGGCAGTTTTCCATTAGATGAAATGTCTTGAGCTTAGGACTCCTTTTCATAATTCACATGAAGGCATTGTATGAATAAAACAGGGCATAACACTCATCTGGGAAACAGGACCAAGCTCTGGCTGGTAATCTAACTGTTCTGGCTCTAAAATCGCATCAGTCAGCCTTTCCCAAAACCTTGGCATTCAGAAGCAAGAAATGAAACAGAATCCCTTTTCAACTTTTGCTACACCTGAGGGCCACCCGTAAGGTCTGTTACTTAATATGTTTCCTTAAATCAAGGAGCCCTGGTGGTGCAGTGGTTAAGAGCTCAACTGATAACCAAAAGGTCAGCAGTTCAAATACACCAGCCACTCCTTGGAAACCCTATGGGGCAATTCTACTCTGTCCTATAGGGTCGCTATGAGTCGGAATCGACTCGACGGCAATGGATTTGGTTAAATCAAGTCACCTTACTTTTTACTTAATAAAGTTAATTTTAATAAAGGAAATGCTATATCACTGTCCCAAGTTGAAAAGCAGACCTGCTGTTAACAGAAGGTAAAACTAAATATCTATCCAAAGAAAATAGGATATTGGTATTAAAATCTAGCCAAATACAGTTGCCTGCCAAAGACTTTGAGCATGCCTGCTCGCTGTTGGTTAAAAAGGAAAAATATCAATGTTAGGTGTCAAAAACATAGTAGCAACTAAGCAAGCCCTTGTCCCTGGAAACCCTGGTGGCATAGTGGTTTAGAGCTATGGCTGCTAACCAAAAGGTTGGCAGTTTGAATCCACCAGGCGCCCCTTGGAAACCCTGTGAGGCAGTTCTGCTCTGTCCTATAGGGTCACTATGAGTTGGAATCAACTTGACAGTAGTTGGGTTATGGGTCTGTTGTACCCAAGAGAGGAGAGGGAATAACTGTTACCACGTGATTCAGTGTTATTTAATGTTGGGCTCTTGTATCATCTAGAAGTATCTCTGATACCACCAGAGGTGTGCCACTTGTGGTTTTGGAAACATTGATACAAATGCTCCATTGTTGATTAATATTCAAAAAGAAAAAGAAGAAATGTGGTTGCCCTTGAAAGAGAAAGCTTGAGTTGAAATATGTGAAATTCCAGCATTACTTGGTTCTTAGCCATTTTCTGGGTCACAGCTCCCTTGAAGGCCCATGAAAGCTAGCACCTTCTCCCTGGGAAAAGACGGCAAAGCTTGCCTGCAATTCCAATAAGTTCGACGATCCTTGATGCCCGCTTGTGGTTAGGGACCACTCTGGTCAGGAGCGGAGTAGAACACTCTGAAAAGCCCCGGGCAGTGTCTGAAGGGCAGTTGCAGAACTGCAGTCGCGCGTGGGGGACATTCTGGGCCGGGACCCCAGCTTCTCTAGATGGAATCCTTCCATCCTCCCCAGGGCAGGATTTCCCAGGCACATTGTCTTAGAGTTCTCTAGAGAAACAAAACTAGACAGATGGATGGGTGGGTGGGTGGATGGGTGGGTAGGTGGATGGATGGGTAGATAAGTAGACAGATACATAGATAATTAGATACATAGATAAATACATAGAAGATAGATAGGCAGAAATTAATTCACTTCAGGGCATTGTTTCACACGAGTGTGAGAAGCTGGCAAGCCCAAAATCCACAGGTCAGGTGACAGGCTGGAGACTCCAGCCAGCTTGTGTCCCAAGATCCATAGGTCAGGTGA
>NW_004444194.1:1594983-1596777 GCF_000243295.1 Trichechus manatus latirostris
CCCCATTGGGGCTGGCAGGTGGGGGGTGGTGCTGGCCACTTGGGCTTGGGACTAGGGTGACAGGCGTTTGACAGCAACTGGATTGCAAGCAGCTTGGATCTGGAGTAGAAAGGAAAAGAGTTTTGGAACTTGAGTCACTGCCCACCACAACAGGATGACCCCTAAGCTGGTTACTGCACCTTTCGACAGCCACGTTTACCAAGTTGGGGATATCAATACACATCCACAGCCCCTCATCTAAAACCTTTGAAACCAGATGTGTTTCGGAATTCAGAATTAATTCAGTTTTTAGACAGTTGCACAGTCCATATACCACATAAGACTGAACACCCCAACTGAGCCTAAGACATTCATACAACCAAACACCATATTTCTACAGTGAAGCATGTGACTATCTGCATGAACTAAGAAAAATAAAGATTATAAAGAGACTTACATCGTCAGGTCAGGTTTTGCTACCAAGTGAATCAGGTCAGGGATCAGCAAACTCTGTCTTAAGGAGCCAAATAGTCAATACGTTCAGCTTTGGAGGCCATACCGTCTCTTTTGCAACAACTGAGCTTTGCCGTCGTGGCACGAAAGAGCCACAGACGATACCTAACTCAATGGGTATGGCTGCCTTCCAGTTCCTGGAAACTCAAATTTGAATTTCATATAATTTTTACACGTCATGAAATGCATTCTTTTGATTTGTTTTCAACCATTTACAAACGTGAAGACCATTCTTAACTCACAGGAGGGAAAGAAACAGGCAGAGGGCCAGATTTGGTCAGTAGGCTGTCACTTGCCAAACCCTGAGCTAGGAGAAAAAAGTCTGGTTTTCAGAGCTTTCTGGATTTTGGAGTTGTGGATAAGAGATTGTGGACCCAAGGTCCTGCCATTGTAGGCTCTTCTTCACACATGCCCAGCCCGTGGGAAGTGCTGAGCCTTTAACAAACTAAGCATGAGTAAGTATTGCTGTTGTTGCTCGTGTAAAGTGTTACCACATGGTACATGGTAGCCTGTTGTTATTTTGGTGGCCAGTTCCTGAAATTGGAAGGATCCCAGCCATTTGGCTAAGAGTCTGAGGCCAGCCTTTGTTTCCAGCCCTGAAAAGGGCCGTGAAAGGAAGCAGCAGCCGCCTCCCTTGGCTGAAGGAGCCCAGAAACATGCCCTGTGTCTCTCTGCTGGGACGGGTCAAGAACCCTCCGAGCCTGAGGCTCCCACCCTGGAAGTGGGTGCTCGCTCTGAGTCGACTCGCCCACCTGGTGCAAGGCCCTGGCACCACCCTGTGGATTTGTCTCCACGTGGCTGCGGCCACAGTCCCCCAGAATGAGCCATAAGCTGGTTGCTGAACCTTCCAATCGTCACCTTTGTGAGGTTGGGGATATTATTATGTGTCCACGATCCCTTATTAAAAACCTTTGCAGCAGATACGTTTCAGAATGAGAAATAGCAGGGGCCACTGCTTCTCGGGCCACAGAGGAAGCGTAGGTGGGCCCATTTTCCTCCCCCAATCCCTGGTGGCCCCCCACACCTGCCCTCCCCCATTGACTAACAGCCCCCCTCTTTGTGACAGTGGCAAGTATCTCCTCTACGAGAAGAACGAGGTGAAAGCCCGGGACCGAGAGTGGAAGAAGTATGAGTTCCATTATGACAACGTGCTGTGGGCTCTGCTGACCCTCTTCACCGTGTCCACGGGGGAAGGCTGGCCACAGTAAGTGGCATGACTGGAGAGCACTGTGGGAGGATCTTGGAGGCAGGGCAGGGCGCAGGAGAATTAAGTGCCTGAGAACCCAAGGAGGTCTTGGAGAG
>NW_004444194.1:1597603-1599317 GCF_000243295.1 Trichechus manatus latirostris
TCTCTCAGAAAATTGTTGCAACATACTTAATGATTTTGTTCAAACAAGGGACTTTATGGCCACGTGCCAAAAACTGTTGTAATAAATACACATATCTATCATGTCTAAGTATGAATGGCGTCCCTCAGACACGGAGCCCTTGAGCAGTGTGCACAGTGTATCTGGGCACCTGTACACAGCAGCTGTGCACACTCCTATGTGCATCCCTACTGCACCTCCTCAGCACCCACTTCTGCCTGTGCTGAGATACCCCCCATACACCTGCCTCCGTTGCCCCGTACTTTTTCCATCCCTCACTGTAAACCTGGCTTCAGATCTCCAGTTGGCCACTTTTGAGTAGATGATCTTGGAAAAGTCACTATGAATTGTAGAACCTTAGTTTCCTCGTTTGTACAATGGAGCCAGTGATTACCTCCCTGAGAGGCTTGCTGGGAAAATAAATAAACTATGAAACATCATATCTGGCACATGCTAGAGCCTCAGTGTGTGGCAGTCGAAGTACCTGGTGTTATTGTCAACACTCCCCAGAGACCAAGGAAGTGGGAAGACTTCCATCTTCCCAGAGTAACCATGGTCTTTCGAGTTGGAGAACAGTTACTACATTCATTTCGTTTCCTCTTAATATTTTCCTCCACTCCCATGCCCTTGTCCCACTGTCACCCTCTCCCCGCCCTCCTCATCACCTCTCGGGTGCCCTCCTCTCTCCTCCCTGCCTCTCCTCCCTCGCCTACTCCTCACAGGGTCCTCAAGCACTCGGTGGATGCCACCTTCGAGAACCAGGGCCCCAGTCCTGGGTACCGCATGGAGATGTCCATCTTCTATGTCGTCTACTTTGTGGTGTTCCCCTTCTTCTTTGTCAACATCTTTGTGGCCTTGATCATCATCACCTTCCAGGAGCAGGGGGACAAGATGATGGAGGAATACAGCCTGGAGAAAAATGAGGTGCCACTTCCCAATTGCATCCCCCATTAAGAGCTGACAAGGAGCTCTGGTGGCACAATGGTTAAGCACTTGGCTGCTAACCGAAAGGTCTGAGGTTCGAATCCACCAGCCGTTCTGCAGGAGAAAGATGTGGCAGTCCGCTTCCATAAAGATTACAGCCTTGGAAACCCTATAGGGCAGTTCTACTCTGTCCTGTAAGGTCACTATGAGTCAGAATCAACTCAACAGCAGCAGATTTGGTTTTAAGAGCTGACCTACCACACACACACCCAGGAAGTAGCTTTGGGAGCCTCTGGGGAGGGAACAGCAGCATCCTCCGAGCAAATGCCAGTCTGCAGGGCAGCCCTCCCTCCTGTGGTTTCCAGAGGGAACACACACTGCATGGAATGTGTACGCATCAGTCAGTTCAGACCAGGTTGTGCTACAGTAACAAGCAGCCCCAGCACCTCAGTTACAGACATCACAGAGGCATTTATTTCTTGTTCTCGGTGCCTGTCTACTGCAAGTTGGCCATGGCTCTGCCCCATGTCATCTCTCCTGGTCTTCAGGCCGGCAGAGCAGCCTGAGACATTGCACATCAAAGAGAGTATGGCCAACTATGTTGGCTCTTGAGGCTTATGCCCAGAAGTGACCCAGGTCACTTCTACTCACACAGTTCATTGGCCAGAGCCAGTCACGTGTTCATGTGTGATGTCAGTGGGATGGGGATGTATAACGTCACCCAGGGAGGGCTGGTAAATATTTATGAATGAAAATACAGCCCCCCAGAGAA
>NW_004444194.1:1600503-1604988 GCF_000243295.1 Trichechus manatus latirostris
CCTCCCGCCTCTACCTGGCTATCTCCTCCTCCAGGAAGCCTTCCCTGACCTTCCCAGACAGCACTGGGTGCCGTCTCTGCAAGCATCCTGTCAGTTGTCTCATGTGCTGAAGTTTCAGTATCTGCTGGCACAACTGTCTCCCCCACCAGTCTGTGAGGCCAGACTGAACTTCTGGGGTCCAGCAAGGGCCTGGCTCGGAGGGAGCAGGAGGCCCTCAGTAAACATTGGCGGAATGAAATGAGGAAAGGGGCAGGCGAGGGCTTAGCAACCTTGGGGCCAGGAAGCCTCTTCAGGGGGAAAAGTCAGAACCTTCCACCCTGTGGTTTGGAGTGCAAAGGCCTGATGCAAGCCTAGCTCTGACATGTCACTCACCGTCTAACCTTGGACAAGTAACAGGTGACTTCTCAGGGACTCGGTTTTCCTGTCAGTAAAAGGAAAATAATAATCATAGTGCTTAACTCCCACGTGGTGGTAAAGATTAAATGAGAAAATTCATGCAAAGACTGTAGCACATTAAAAAAAACAAAAAAACATTGCCGTCAAGTCGATTCCGACTCATAGCGACTCTGACCACATGGGGTTGCCTTGAGTCAGAGTTGACGTGGTGGCAACTGGTTACCACAGCAGAACACCTCTTGGACTCTAATGTGCTCAAGGATCATTCGGGCACCTTGTTCAAATGCAGCTTCTGATCCAGCAGGTCCAGGTGGGCCTGAGGCTATGTTTCTAACCAGCACCCAGGTGGTGCCGGGGCTGCTCATCCCAGGACCCCACCCTGAGCATCCAGGCTCTGTTGCACTCCTAGTCTCCCATCACCCAGAATCACCTGTTTGGAACATTTTGCATCTTTCATTTTTTTTTAAGTGAGATGAAATTCACATAACATAAAATCGGCTGTTTTTAAGTGTACTCTTCAGTGGCATTTAGGATAGTCACCATGTTTTGCAGCCATCACCTCTGTCTACTTCCAGAACATTCTCATCACCCCATAATAAAACCTTGTACCCATTATGCAGTCACTTTCCCTCCTCTCAGCCTCTGGCAACCACTAATCTACTTTCTATGGAGTTAGATTTTCTGGACATTTCATCTATGTTTTCAGAATATTTTAAAATGATTGTTGTTAGGTGCCATCAAGTTGGTTCCGACATGTAGCGACCTTACGTATAACAGAACAAAACGTTGCCCAGTCCTGCACCATCCTCACAATCGTTGTTGTTTGAGCCCCGTGTTGCAGTCACTGTATCTGTCCAAGGTCTTCCTCTTTTTCGCTGTCTACTTTACCAAGCATGATGTTCTTCTCCAGAAATTGGCCCCTCCTGATAACATGTCTGTCTTAGGCTGGGTTCTCTACAGAAGCAAAACCAGTAAAGCATATATGTGTGTGTGTGTGTGTGTGTGTGTTCTCTACAGAAGCAAAACCAGTAAAGCATATATATGTGTGTGTGTGTGTGTGTGTGTGTGTGTGTGTGTGTGTGGAGAGAGAGATCAAGGAAATGGTTCACGTGGTTGTAGAGGCTGGAAAGTCCCAAATCCATGGGTCAGACTGGAGGCTTCTCCCTAATCACAAAGCTGCAGGGGCTGGCGAACCCAAGATCCAGACCGTGGACAGCAGGTAAGCTGCTAGATGAGGTCCCAAGAACCAGAGTTCAGATGACCAGGAGCCAGCTGCAGGATCCAGAGCGAGCAAAAGCCAGCGAGCTTTGCCAAAAAGTCCACTTATATTGGATGCAGGTCACACCCCCAAGGAAACTCCCGTTCAACTGATCGGCTACTCATAGCAGGTCCCATCATGGAGGTGATCATATTGTATCAGATCCCATCATGGAGGAGATCACAGTATATCAGCTCTCATCGTGGACGTGATTACATCATTATACGACTGCCAAACCACATCATAACTGCCAAACCACTGAGAAGCATGGCCCAGCCAAGTGGACATACAACCTTAATGATCACAATGCCAAAGTATGTGAAACGAAGTCTCCCTATCCTCAGTTCTAAGGAGCGTTCTGGCTGTACTTCTTCCGAGACAGATTTGTTCATTCCTCTGGCAGTCCATGGTATACTGAATATTCTTCGCCAATGCCACAATTCAAATGCATCAATTCTTCTTCAGTCTTAAATGATAGATACCACAATATTTTACCCCTAAGCACTTCAGTATGCATTTCTTAAAATAATAACATTTGCTACATATCTTATCATGCCTGAGATTAGTAATAATTATCTAATATTCATATTGAAATGTCCTCAATTGTCCCCAAAATGTCTTTTACAGATAGTTTTTTTTGTTGAGCTAGAATCTGAACCTGGCCTCATGCTTTTCTCTTTTAAGTCTCTGTCCTCTCCACACCATTTTTTATCAAGCTACTGACTTTTTGGGGAAACCAGGAGTGTTGGATGTGGATGCACGCACCTTTTAGATGCATTGTTCCTCATAGTGTACTTAACTTATTCCTCCATCAGCTGTATTCCCATAACCTGAAGATTAGGTCTAAAGGTTGGATTCATTTGATTAAATAGTTTTCACAAGAATATTTCAGAGGGAATAAGAATAGCAGTTATCTCTAGGGTGGGTTATCAACACAGAAAAGGTACAAAGAAACTTTCTAGGTTTCTGGAAAAGCTCTAGCCCTTGATCTGGGTAGTAGTCTCATGGGAGTGTACTCGGTGAAAGTCCAGACTGGTGCACTTTATGTATATCATATGTCAACAAAAGAGAGAGAGAACTAAAAAAAAAAAAACCCAACTTAAAAATGGGCAAATGTCTTGAATAGACATTTCTCCAAAGAAGATTGTGAAACGGTAGTAATAGCGTCAGAACCTGTCTAACTTCAGGGGGGATAATGCAAATAAAGATCAGCCCAAGGCTGAGCCCTATGAGGTTGAGGTCAGACATACTTCCACTGTCCAACCTTTTTACCAATTCGGACACCTCTGTCACCACCAACTCTGCAACAGAGCCCGTTTCAGGCCTGTTGCCACCCGCTATGCCACAGGGTCCCTTCCAGGCCCGTCACCATCTTTAGTGTTACAGCACTTGACCTGTGTTAAAGCTCTTTTAGGAAGTTCCTTGCCTCCTGTCTCTCTGCTTCTTCTCTCTTCTTTCTTTCTTCTGCTTCTGTATGCCAACCTCTGTGGGGTTGGCGCATATATAAGCAAAATTCTCATCAGTTTCAAGGCATGACACTCCCACCAGAGCCACAAACTGACCAATCTTCTCTCGGTAGGCCACAGACACTTCATTTGCATAGTAGGCCATAATAACGTCATTTGTTTAGTCTGTAGTCACTTAATTTGCATAGTGTATTGACCAGTCCCTGCAAGGTGCATACCAATCACAGGGCAGGCAGCAGCCCAGGACCAGACAAAAGGTATCAAACCTCAGGTTGTTTACAGCTTACCCAAGAAATGTCAATGAACCTGGACAAAAGTAACAAACCCTCTGGGTAGAAAAACCAGGGCAAAGTTAACTCCCTCTGGGCTTAGGGGAAGCACCTCTCGAGCTATTTTTTCCAAAGAACCAAGGCAAAAGGCCACATAAAGGAACTCATTTCACCACAGACATATACGAATGGCCAATAAGCACATGAAAAGGTGCTCAACAGTCATGAGGGAAATGCAAATCAAAACCACAATAACAAAAAAAGAGAAAAAAAGTAGCTTCTGAGGCTGCTTATGTACAACCAAACACTTCATGGGATTTGATTACTTTGGAGGTTTAGGGTCATGGTTTCATGGGACATCACAGTTAATAGGCCTAATAACATGTTTAGTGCTTCCCTTCTACCGCCTAGTTCATTGCATAGTGCCTGGGTTCTTAAAAGCTTGCTTCCAAGGCCTAAAAATTGGCCGCTATTCACCTGGAGCAACAGAGGGAGAAGGAGAGTCAGGAATAGGAGGAGGCTATGGAGTGTGTGGCTAATTGCCTCCATGAACAATTGCTTCCTTTGCCATGAGTCTAGAAGAATTGGGTGGTGCCTGGCTACCATTACTGAACATTTTGATCAACGATTCTATAGAAGAACTCTGATCAAAAGGGGGGAAATGCAGAACAGAATCTCAAATTCCCATGGAATCCGCACTTTCTGTAGCCATGGAGGCTGGATAAGCCCCTGAAATTATTTCCCTGAGATAATCTTTAAACCTTAAACCAAAAAAATCCCTTGAAGTCTTCTTAAAACCAAACAATAGTTGAGCTTAACTAGTGAAGAATGTCTGTCTTGAACATTATGCTCTTTTAAGAACTGTCTATATGGGATCAAACTGACAACAGCAACATGAAAGTTTAGATAGAACCTTACCCATTGCCATCTGGTCAATTCCGACCCATAGCGACCCTATAGGACAGAGTAGAACTGCCCCATAGGGTTTCTAAGGAGCGGCTGGTGGATTTGAACTGCCTACCTTTTGGGCCGAACACGTAACCACTGTGCCACCAGGGCTCCAAGATAGAACCTTAGGGGGCGTTATGTTAGTGGA
>NW_004444194.1:1606014-1610495 GCF_000243295.1 Trichechus manatus latirostris
AAATGGATAGAGGTAATGGTTGTACAATATTATAAATGTACTCAATGCCACGGAATTGTACACTTAAAAATGGTTAGGAGGTAAGTTTTATGTATATTTTACCACAATAAAAAAAAAAGTACTTAAAGATACCATTAAAAAAAGAAAAAAGAGGTACATGACAAAGGAAAAAGAGGGAGGGTGCTGTGTCAGGAACCCATAGAGTCAGGTCTCCTCCTGTCCATCCCGGAAGCTAAGACAGGGCTCAGTAAAGGAGGTTTGGTTTTGAGTGTGAGAAGACACAACCAGCCGGTGAAGAGCTGGGCTTTCCTGAGCTGGTCCTCCCCAAACAGGGAGCTCAGCTCTTCTTGCCTGGGGTCTGGGTTGGTGTAAAAGGAGGTGAGCAGCAAGGCCGGAGCATCCAAGCCCCACCCTGGGAAGGACAGCCAAGGAGCCGCCTGCCCACCCCACCCCGCCCCGGCCAGCTGACCCTGCCTGTCCTTTCTCCCTCCTCTCCTAGTTCTACGGGGCCTCGCTTGCTTATGAAAATGCTCTTAGAGTGTTCAACATCGTCTTCACTTCCCTCTTCTCTCTGGAATGTGTGTTGAAAGTCATGGCTTTTGGGATTCTGGTGAGTACAGCCTTGGGGCTGGAGCTGCGGGTGGAAAAGGGGGGAGCCGAGGCGGCACTTGGGTGCTGGGTGTGGACTCCCCACCTGGCCCTAAGATCCTCAACCCCAGCGGTGGCTTGAGCGTCATGCCCACGGACCCCACTTGGGGTTCTTGAGCTGGCCGAGTGATACCAACGAGACCCTTGTTGGGTGTCAAGTGCCAGGCGCGTATTGACTCAGTTTATTCCTCACCCAATCTGATTGGTGGGAGTACTTATCATTCATTATAGAGATAAGGAAACTGAGATCCAGAGAGGTTAAGTTCAGGGCATTCGAACTTTTTTAACCATAATCCACAGTAAGAGATACATTTTACAAGGCAGCCCAGCCAGGCGGATGTGTATAGGTAACTGAGATGCAATTTTCACAAAATAAATTTCTCCTCTGTCACATGACCTGTACTCTCAACTTGTTCTAGCGCATTCTGTTTCCTTGTCTTAAATGCAGGTCATGACCCACTAATTTGATTTCATCTCCCACCAATGCAAGTGTTGCCCATTGGCCACAAGGGGATTTGTGGGCAGACTTCAGGGGGCCTGTGAAATCACATGAGGAAAAAAAATTGCGTCTTTATTTTCATCAGCCGCTAACTGAACGTTAGCACTTCCCCTCATCTTGGATGCAGACAGCAAACCCCAGCAGGATAAGTGGTATAACCTGTGTCATGGATAAAAGTCCAATATTGTCATACTGCATTCTGGGGGTTGCAGATACCTCAAAATGTAGCATGAGTTCATCGTTGTTTTGAAATTCTGGTGGCTGTTAGGCCTACAGCTAGAACTCATTACTTAGCATGTTAATAAAGAGGTACATTTGTTATTCACACCCACTGGTGTGGAGTTGATTCCTACCCACAGTGACCCTGTAGGACCGAGTAAAGCTGCCCCATAGGGTTTCCAAGGCTATAATCTTTATGGAAGCCAACTGCCACATCTTTCTCTCAACGTTTCGGTTGGCTGCCAAGCGCTTCAACCACTGCGCCACCAGGGCTCCTTACATTTGTTATTACATCACCCTATTTTAATGTTTTGGTAATTATTTGGCTACAACAATTCTCCCTGGAGTCCTGGGTGTTTTATTTTATGCTTTCACAAACCTTACTCTGAGGCCCTTCCCAGATGGCCACTGGGGGTTCACAGCCCAAGAGAAGGTAACAGAGCCATGAGCTAGTGGGTTGCATTAAGTGATTTTCCAAAGCCCCATGAGTTGTTGAGCTGGGATTTGAACCAGGGCATCTGGCGCCAGGACCTGCCCTTGTAACCCTGGCTTAGCTGGCCTCTCTGAAGAGAATGACCTACAGTCCCTGTTCTCGTCCAGGGTCTCAGGGGTCACCCTTGGCACCAGAAAGACCTACATTCAAATCCTGCCTCCGTCACTCGCTGTCGTAAGAAGGATGCCTTGCCTCTCCCTCAGCAGGGCTCTTGTAAGCATGGAACACAATAGTGTGTGCACTGAGGGCGAGACATACAGTGAGCACTCAATCAGTGCTAGGAGAGCTACGGTAAATCTCATCACCCACCTTATTCCTCCAGAGCAGTGCTCCCAACTCTGCTACCCGTTAGACACATTTCGGAAGATTCCTTAAAATTGAAGGATACCCCCGACCCACCCCCATGGTTCTGGTTCACTGGGTCAGATGGGAGGCCCCGAATCAATTGGTATCAAGCAGCCCCAGGGAAGTCTAAGGTCCAGCCGGGGCTGCCAGGCACTGTGCCAAGCACTGGGGCAGTTTGAGCAGCCACCCAGGGTGGCCCCTGCTATCAGGAGAGAGCCCTGCCAGCATTTGGGTTCTGGGGCTGCCCCCTATGGACTGTCACTGAGCTCATCTGGAGCAGCCACTCCTGGGTAGGAATCCTGCCCTGGCCCCTTTGGGCTCCGTGACCTTAAGCAGGTCACTTGGCCTCTGCACCTGTTCCCACATATGCAAAACAGGGATAACAGGTGCCCCAGCCTCCCATCATGACAGGAGGGCGCGTCGGTCCTGGTGGGCACTGCCCGACAGAGGTGTGTCATGCAGTTATTTTATTTTGAGCCACTCTTCCAGTGATGATGTGGTTCTTCTCTCGGGGGCTGGAACCTCCATCCTTCCTACCCCTGGCAATCCTGAGGGGCCTGCCCTGAGCCTCCCCCTTCACTTTAGATGAAGCCCCCAGTTCGCCACGTGAAACTCAGGCAACAGGGGGAGCCTTCTACCCCAGGGGCCTGAGGCTGTGGCCAGACACCTATGGGATAGATAAGATGGTTGTCTTCGTTCCCATTCCCCCAGAAGCTGAGTCTGAGACAAGAATTTGAGTGTAAGGAATGTATCTGGGAAATGATCCCAGGAAGCACCGTAGAGGAGTAAGGAGGGGAGAGAGGGAAGAGAAACCAATGAATGGTGTGTCATTGGGCAAGTTCCACTGTGGGCAACTGGGGCTCAGAACCACCGGGAACCTCAGGGAGACGGTATAGAGCACTCACCTCAGCGTCATCCCACCCAGGGGCAAGGGAGCTGGGGTACTGATCCACCAATGCCCATCAATCACATAGCCGAGGGCTACTCTCAGGGGAGCTGTTAATTCCCAACAGATGTGCAGCCGAAGAAGGTGCCTGGGCAAAGGAATGAAGGTGCATAGTAGGAATACGAGGGGCTACGGGCCGGCCCCAACAGTGTCTTCTCTGATACCAAAAGAGACAATGGAATCTGAATTCCTTTTAGACAATTATGTAACAACAACATCCATCTATCAAGCACCTGCTAGAAGCCCTGGTGGCACAGTGGTTAAGAACTTGACTGCTAACCAAAAGGTTAGCAGTTCGAATCACCAGCCGCTCCTTGGAAACCTTGTGGGGCAGTTCTTCTCTGTCCTGTGGGGTCGCTATGAGTTGGAATCGACTCAACGGCAGTGGGTTTTTTTTTTTTTTTGGTTTTATGTACCAAGCCCCAGGCCCAGTGATTCATATTTATTACATCATTGCCATCATACGGCCACCTTTCAGAGGCCCAGGCACCTGAACCCCGAGGTCACGTGACTTGTAGGTGCCAGAATTTGGTCTTGGGAAAGCACAGCTCCAGAGCTTATGCCCTTCTCTGTAAGGCTGAGGGAGGAACTGACCACTCAGAATAGAGCTAAGCCTTGATCTAGCCTCTGCTTCTGTGAAGATGCTGGGAAGGTTTATGTTTGGGGGGCTAGAGGGGAGGGGCGGTCAGTTTGAGCCAGACTCTGAGATCCAGGCAAAGGTGCCACTCAAGAGTGGGCTCTGATGGTGGAGCAGGTCCCCCTGAAGCACTGTGCACCACCATTCTACTGCCAGATTGAGGGGAGCAGGGCTGGAGGCAGCCGGGACCCTTGGGGGACTGGGGGCCATGGCTGCCTACCGCACAATGTAGACAGATTTCAGTATTTTAACAATGACACAGTTGAGCCAACACCCAGCCCAAGATGTATCAGTCAGGACAAGTCAAGTTAAGCTGCAGTAACAAAAGCCCCAGAGCTCAGTGGCTGAAATCAACAAAGGTTTTGCTTACCCTCAGCAGGGGGGCCCAGGCTCCCAGGAGCTGTGGCTATCCAGAATGTTGCTGGTGGCCAGGCCCAGGGGTAATAGTTCTGGAGAGTTCCACACTGCCTCTGCTTAAGACTCCTTGACTATCACTAGACACACAGCCCTCACAAGTCAGCCAGGTGCCAGGAAGGCCTCCAGGTTCCCGTGTCCATTCTGCACCCCTTTGTCACAGTCCCGCTTCTCCAGACTAGGAGACGGAAGCACAGCTAAGGCGGTCCATGGCTGACAGCCACACATCTGGGCAGGAGCAGAGCTGCAGTTTGAACCCAAGTCTGGCTCCAGAGTCCTC
>NW_004444194.1:1611516-1623042 GCF_000243295.1 Trichechus manatus latirostris
GATGACATGGTGGTCTCGGGACCCCTGACTGTGGCCCCATCAGGCCACATCCTCCTCCCCCTTGTCTGGCAAATTCAGCCCCAGGGCTTGTCCCAGACCTTCTCCTTGGCCTTTCACCAGTGATCCCAGGATTGAGGGCCCTCAGGAGGTTGGAGGCAGGTGGGAGAGCCTCGTAGGGGTGCAAAAGGACAAAGAAGCGCAAAGCCAAGGGCTGGGCATGGGAGCAACTGCATCTTAATAACAATGAAAACAGTAATAGCTGACGAGCTGGACGCCAGCTGGACGCCAGGCACGTGCCAAGCATTTTCCGTGGCTTAGCTCATGGTGCATGGTCGGGAGCTCAGCACACAGAACTCCCTCAGAGAATTCAACTGCAGGGAGCTGAGGAAGAGACAGAAGCAAGGGCAGGGGGAGGGGCGACAAGGGGCAGCAAGAAGCCATTACCTGCCCAGGGTCAGAGCTGGAGTGTAGGAGGGGCCACCTGCCAGGAGCCGTGGACATGGAGGGACAAGGTCCCTGCCAGAGCTGAGGGCCAAAGCGAAGCAGGGGAGAGTGTACCAGACCTTCTCTCCTCTTGCCCTCCGCCTCCTGCCAAGGCCTACCGTTGGCCAAACCCAACAGGAGGCCCAAAGGCCAGGGCGCCAGGCGCCACTCAGAACAGATCAGAGAAGAGCAGAGGGTGGATCTGGGTGGGTGGTGGGGCCCAAGAAAGAGGGTGTGGCCCATGTCATAAATGAGAGGAGGTCAGGGACCACCCACGGCCTCATAACCAGGCATCTTGGCTGCCCCGGCATCTCCCAGTCTGAGCCCCAGCAGAAAGGGATCAACATGTCCACTCTTCACCTTGGAAGGCTGGTGGGGCAGAGAAGCTACACGGGGGAGGGGCATTTCTCTGGTGTGTTCCCCATCACTGCACCCCCAGGCCTGCCCCAACACCTTCCACCAGAGGAGTCATGCCCACCTGAGGGCTGTCTCCAGGGGACCATCACCACCTGCCACTCTCCCCTGGCAGAAACTGGACCCTTGTTTCTGTCCTGAGTTTCTAGAGAGGCTTGGAGCCCCAATCTGGTGCCAAAAAAAACCTCACCACCCAGCTAAGCAGAAGACAGCCTCCAACCAACGTCCCTCTGGGACAAGAGGGTGGGAGGGAGGTGGAGAGAGGTGGTTGAAGCCTCCCATCCCCGAGACAGCCAGTATGAGATCCTAGGCTGGACCCCAATGGCCATTCTGCTGGCCAGCGGGAGGATGGGGCACAGGGGCCAGTCCTGGGGCGACAGCGCAATGAGATTGCAGTGATCAAACAGGCCCCCCCACTGCGACGTGGCATCTTCTTGTCATGTGTAACACGGAGACGGTCATCGTAACCAGCCTCACAGAGTTCTTGCAAGACTCACACTCATGCATATATTCGTCCACGCTGTGGGCCGGGCCTGTCCCGGGGCAGAGCCAGGGACCAACCAGACAGAACCATCTGCCCTCACAGAGCTGATTTCCTAGTGAAGGAGGCGACAACCCCTAACATGAAGAGCAACCGACGCAAAATGCTTGGCATGGAGCCTGCCGGGAACTAGATACTCTGCAAACAGCGGTTATTATTACTGCTATTGCTGTCATCACCATTAATGTAGTTGGTTCGAGTTTGTTGGCCATCCCTGCCCCTGAATTATATTCATATGTTCATGTGTTTGGGAGAAAGATAGAGGGGGGATGCTAACTCCCAGCCTGGTGTAGGGGGAGGCTGCCCACCAGGCAGGGCTCCCAGTCCACCCCTTTGTTGCCTCCCAGGTAAGCCCACCAGGTCTGGCACAGGGGAGGGGAGTCAGACCACCAGGCGGGCAAATCCCCAGGGCTGGGGGAATGGGTGTGTGGCAGTGACCCCAGCGCTGCCCGTGGGGCCCACGGGCCTCAGCTGCCACCCCCAGTGGCCAGGGGACGTGGGGTTGCCCTGTGTGCGATGGATAATGACTGTGTTTCTTGTCTTGTCTCTTTTCATGCCTGCTCTTTAAACTGTATATTGGCACAACGCCGTCTGAAACACTCATCCAATCAAAATGCACTATGAAACTCATTTGTTCATCCATGACGTGGTCTGTGTGCTCATACACCAATGACTATCTCCCCAACCCGCCACCCCACTCCCTGCCCGGGAACCGAAACCCATGGGTTTTTTGGCACTGGTTACAAATCAACCTAAAAAACGCTGAATACGCCTCCCCAACTGCCCCCGCCCGCCCGCTCCCCATCCATCTTCAACATCTGCATCTAGAATCCGGTTGGTCTTACTTCTTTCTGAAGTCTAAATGCCTTACATTAACTGTGGAAGCATCTTCTCGCATCAGCATTGCATGTCCATGCCCTGGGCTTTCTAATGAAATGCCTGATGCACTCTCCCCACCCCTCTGTGGTCTGTCCTGCCCCCTCCCCACCCCACTCCTCACCCCTAATGCTCTCTCTGGTGGTTCTCATCAGGTTCTGAACATGGGTTTTCTGTTTGGGTTGGTTCGGTCTTTGTAGAGAAAGGTCAGGGGTTTCCCTGTGCGGCACCGCCAGTGGGACAAGCAGCTGGCCATGTCCCCAGCCATCCCTGACAGGCAGACCCCCCCAGCCACCCTCACCACTCCTGTCCCCTGTTCAGCCAGTGGAGCCGGAGCCCTGGCCTGCACACGCATACGTGCTGCAAACACACATCACGCTCTCCTTCTCTTTCTGAGACTTTCATTCTCTCTTATCTTTTTCTCTCCTCCCTCTCTTTCTTTCTCTCTGTTTTTCCCACACACTCTCCCTTTCTCTGTCACTCTTTTGTTCTCTCACACACTCTGACACACACACCACACACTCTCCCTTTCTGTCTGCATCTCACACACACATTTTCTCTCCTTTTCTTTCTCTCACACGCACTCATACTCAGATGCTCACTTACACATGCACACTCACATACATGCACTCACACAAATGCGTGCACATTCGCACACTCACATTCTCACACATGCACACACATACACTCGCATGCTCACACACACACTCATGCACACACTCACACATGCACACTCACACACACGTACTCACACACACACTGTCCCTCTCCTCTTACACCCACCCACCCTGCATATCTGTACTCCCACCCCAGCATACCATTTCCCCCGCTTTCTCGGCTCCCTGCACCTTTGCACACCTCTCACTCCGGATGAATCCCACCTGACTCTGCCCCCTCCCCTGCCTACCCAGGAGCCTCTTGGAAGGACCCCCAATGTCACCTTTAACCTGAGGACCCCACCCCTGCTGGCAATAGACATGCACCCATTCACCAAACATTTCATGAGCCCCCATTCGGTGCCACAGCTGCAGTGGTGGACAGAAAGCAAACCTATCCCTGTCCCCCTTCACCTACAGTCACGTGGGGGAGACAAGTGTTGATCAAATAATCCCCCAAACACGCTTAAAACTGTAACTGTGCTGCAAGCTGAAGGATGAGCAGAGTTAACAAGGCAGAGAGGGGAGAAAATGGGCATTTCAGGCCAAAGTGCAGCACATGCAAAGGTCCTGTGGCAGGACAGAGTGCTCAGGAGCCATGATCTGCAAGTTAGGTGGTATAGTTGAAGCAAAGAGAACCTAGGAGGGCTGACTGAGACAAAGTGCAGAGGGCAGAAGGAGACAGGCCCCCAGGGCTCTGCTGGAATTTGGGCTCTATCCTAAGCACCAGGAGAGACCATAGAGGATTTGAAGCAGGGGTGGGTGTGATCACATATGTGATCAGACAAGATCACTGTGGCTGCAGAGCAAGGAGCACTTGACAGGTACCTGGGCTGGAGGTGGTCAGCAAAAATCCCAGAGGGAGATGACGGTCACACGGGTGGAGAGAGAGTAGAGGAGGCAGAGGGCAGGGGGAGGACTGGGCATCTCAAGAGGGGCCTGGCCAGGACCTGAGCTGAGAGGGAGGGAGGTGCCCAGGGATTCCGGGAGATGGTGTGCCAGGAGAGGGCGGGTCGGGGGGAAGAGCCTGAGTGTGGACATGGCAGGTTTGGGTGCCTATATGACACCCCAGAGGAATGGCCAGGTAGGCAGGTGGTTATGGGATCTGGAGCTCAGAGGCAGGGTCTGTGGTAGGGTGGGGTCTGCGGTCCCCTTTCCTGTTTTCCCTTCAGGAAGCCAGCCAGTGGCAGGATTTCTCTGGGGCTCCGGAGCTGGAGCCCAGGTGGGTGGGCTGGTAGGGGGAGTGGTTCTCATGTCCTGTCCCTGCGCCTGTGCTGGACCTGGGGTGCTCAGGGAAGGATTCAAGGAGAAGAGCCGCTCCTGCCAGGCTGTGGTTGGAGAGGTGGAAGCTAGCAGGAGGAAAGCCGCTGGAGGTGATATGGGTGTTTGAAGGATTAGACGCAGATCCAGGAGGGTGGGAGGGATGGATGAGGGTGGATTAGCACCTCCCCCTCACCCCCACCCCATCTCTCGTCTCCACCCCGCCCAATGTGTCTCCTTGCTCGCTCCAAGAAGGGCAGCTGCTCTGCATGCATCCCTGAGCCCCCTGGCTTCTCCCGCATGGCTGGCGGCAGGCTCTTGCCCGTCCCGAGCCTCCAGGCTGCTTCCAGGTCCCGCCTGCCTTTGCATGCTCTGCCGAGTCCACATGTTATGATCCGGCCCCATGGAAGGGATGGCTTGTACTTTGGGGATGGACGGGAGGGGGCAGGGCACAGCTGGGCCACCGGCCCCATCCCCAGGTAGAGCTGGGTGGCCAGGCAGGGCTGGGGTCTGGGTCAGGTCAGCAGGGCTTGCAGGGGGACTGTCTTAGCTAAACCCAGGGTTAGGGGCTTGCTAGAGACACCTGGTACATTTTCACAGCAGCAGCTGGGCCAATGTCATCAGGGTAGGGTCCCCCAGACCCCTCCGCCCTAGAGGCCGGAAGGTCAACTGATGTGTCTCAGAAAGCATCCTATGCATTGCCAGCAAACCCAAAGGCCTTGCTCCAGTCCCAGAGATTCCTTGAGGCCCTTCCCTGCCTCCAGCCCCTACGCCAGAGCTAGCTTAAGATACAGAGCGGTCTGTTGGGAAGCCCTCTGGGAACCTTCGAGACCAGGGCACTCCTGAGACTGAGGGGGGAGCTGTGAATACTTGAATGTCACCCCTGTGCCATTTGGGGGTGGGGCTAGGCCAATTTATATCTTGCCATGTGGCCTGTATCTAGGGTTCCTCTGAACCCCATTGAGGCCCTTCCAGTTAAGGCCCCTCTTAGCAGTAGGCTCTCTGCTTCTCTCCCCCGGCCCACTAGTGAAGCAGGGTTTCCGGCTCTGCCTGAGGCAGGGTCTTAAACTCACATGCCTAAGAGGGCTAAGTAGATACCGTAAACCAGGAGAGCAGGTACCATTGCCAGAGCGTTGGGGACCTCGGACTGTTTCAAGGGGGGCAGTTGTGACTGAGCCCCAGTTGCCATGCCGGAAGCAGGCCAGTGTGCTGAAAAACCGGATTTGTGGTGAAATCTCATTTTTAAACATTGGCCACTATTTCTAATTTTTTTTTAAGTGCTGCTCAGGCAGGCCCAACAAAATAGCTTCATTGGCCAGATCGATCCATTTGTGACTTCTAGCCACCACCACCCCCCACACATCACTGCCCCCTGGAGCTCCAGCAGACAGGCCTTGGACAGTCACGTGTTGTCCTCAGCCCGTGTCCACCCTACTCCTGGCTTCCTGCCCACTGATCCCCAGGTTCTGGCTTGGGCGGGAGGAGGTAGAGGCAGTGGCTAGACAGGGGTTCTGAGAAACAGAGGCAGGGGCCACCCAGGGAGGTCCTGGGGGCAGGGACGGCCCCACCTCCTGGCCCCCAGCACCAGCCCCTTGGTGGACCCGGCCGATTCCGAGCCCACCCACCCACGGGAGCTGCGTACTTCCTGCTTCCCGCAGGCCTGGTCCCGTGCTACTCCACCCAGCCCCAGAAGCTGAGAAGCCATCCCTGAGAGGGGGGAAAAGGGCCCCAAATGCATCTTCTCGGACTCAGCGGGCAGCGAGGACTCACCCTGCAGCCGAACAGCCCCAGCTCCCTCCCGTCCTCCCCATTCCCGCTCGCCAAGGGGGTAAGAAAAGATGCTCTTCTGCTTCTCCCAATTGGCTCGAGCCGCTGCTCCTCTTGGCCGTGGGGTGAGGTCAGGGCGGGCAGGAGTGGGTGGGCAGCTTGGCAGGGCAGGGCAGGGTGCCCAGTGAGTCTCATGACAGATGCATTTCTGGCCCGGAGCGTAACATGCCCTCGGAACACGCACATGTCCACCAGGCCTATGCGTGCTGGCTGCCCCTCCCCTGCCCCCCCGCCGTGGTGTTTGTGCATCGTACACGTGTGATGGGTTCGGCAACTTGACCCGCTTGTGTCCTATCGTCTCAGTGCATTTGGTTGTTGGGAGAAACAAAAACCATCTCGATTTTTTTCCTGATTGGATGATTCGGATATATTTTCTTTTCCTTGTTCTTTTATTATTTCTTCCCTACCCACTCCCCTACCCTGTTCCTTTCACCTCCTTCCTTTTCTTTCCTTTTCCCCATTGCGGGTGGGCTGATGGGGAGGGCTTATGCTTTTGAGTTGATGCTGTTTCGTCCCTCCCACCCTCTCCCTCCCTAACTTCTTCCCTTTTCAATTTTTCCTCCGCACCATTGCATTAATAGTGCTTTCTTTCCTCTCCCTCCTTATTTGGGGTCTGGCTTGCTTTTACCTGTTGGTTGGCTTCATGTAGGGGCCTCTGTGATTGGTGATGGCTCTGAGCCCCTGGGGGTGGGTGGATGGTCACCCCCTCTTTCTCCATCTCCCCAGAATAACTTCATCAATCTGAGCTTCCTCCGCCTCTTCCGAGCTGCCCGGCTCATCAAACTCCTCCGTCAGGGTTACACCATCCGCATTCTTCTCTGGACCTTTGTGCAGTCCTTCAAGGTGAGCCCCTGCATCTGCCACCCACCCAGGGCTGAGAAAAAGAGCATGCCTCCCAGCTCTGGCTGAGTCTAGACACCGAGGCTCTAGATGCCCTTCTGATGGTCCTTGCTGAGAATCTGTTACCTGCAGGGCTCTTGTCTAACTTCCTGTCCTTGGAGTATCCTAAAAGCCCTAAGGGGACCCCACTGATGCCTTGTGTTGTGGCCTCATCCTAGAGCCACCAAAGATGCCCACCAGCCCTGGCACTATTCCAGCACAGCATCTGGCCACTCAGTCCAGTGGGACAGAACTTGAGCACTGGGATCAAGGAGGAAAACTGTGCCAGTAAGGGGTCCCCAGCACCCCATTTCAATGCCTTCCTTTCCTCCAGGCCCTGCCATATGTCTGTCTGCTGATTGCCATGCTATTCTTCATCTACGCCATCATCGGAATGCAGGTCAGTACGTCACCCCTAAGGTCCTGAACCTCTCATGGAGGGCAGCCACCCTTAGGCAGGGCTGGGTCAGGGGAGTCTGGTTCATAGAGGTAGCCATGGGGGTTGAGCTTGGTATCTCTGGGGCCACCGAGAACACAGCCACCCCAGTCATCACCATCCATCTCCACAGGTGTTTGGCAACATTGGCATTGACGTGGAGGACGAGGACAGTGATGAGGATGAATTCCAAATCACTGAACACAATAACTTCCGGACCTTCTTCCAGGCCCTCATGCTTCTCTTCCGGTGAGGGAGGGGTTGTCCCCTCATGCTTCTCTTCCGTGGAGGATGGGCATGTCCTCACTCTGTTCATGTTGGGTAGTACCCTTGTGTATCTGTTTCGGTGGGAGACATGCCCTCATGCTTCCATTCAGTGGGGAAGGGTGGGGGGACATGCCCTGATCTTCTGTTTTGTTGAAGTGTAGGGTGAGCGCGCCGGGTCCCAGGGACCCTGCAGGACAGGAGCTGAAGACCCAGAAACATAAGCATGAGGAGCATTTTGGAACATTAGTGCATTGAATCTTTCTGACCATCCTGTGAGGGGAGATTCCTAGGAACCTCATCTGACAAATGAGGAAGCAGGCTTAGGGACTTCTTAACTCTGGCTGCACATTAGAGTGCCTCCATTCATTCCACAGAGATTTACTGAGCACCTGCCGTGTGCCAGGCACTGCTGTGGGTACTAGGACAGAGCAAGGAACAAAGCAGAGAGAAAGAGACAGCATTCTCTGCTCTCTGGAAGCATATATTCCCATGGGGGAGACAGACAGTCAGCAGGGCCATCACAGTTTTAAATAACGTGCTCAGAAACACCTGAGTGAGTGACATTTGAGAGAAATAGATGAGGGAGGAAGCCAAGTGGATATCTGGAGGGGCATTCCAAGGGAGAGTACAGCAAGTGCAAAGGCCCTGAGGTAGGAGTGTGGCTGGCATGTCTGAGGACAGCAAGGAGCCCAATGTCCCTGGAGCAGAGTAACTGATGGAGACAATAGTGAAATGTGACAACCACCTGGGAGGCTTTTAAAACATACTTATATCCCCAGGCCCCACCAGCACCAGTTGAATCCAAATCTGTACAGGTGGGGCCTTGGCATCAGCATTTTTAAAAGCTCCCCCTGGTGGCTGTCCCAGCTGAGGATGAGACACCCCTGTCTGAGCTCCAGAACCCCAGTGCTTAGCCACCATGCTCTCCTGCTCGGGCGTCATTGGGATCCAGTTGGGGCTGGGTGCCCAGGCCGCTGATGCCTCCTCTCTGCCCTCAGGAGCGCCACCGGGGAGGCTTGGCACAACATCATGCTGTCCTGCCTCAGTGGAAAGCCGTGTGATAAAAACTCTGGCATCTTGACTCCCGACTGTGGCAACGAATTCGCTTATTTTTACTTCGTTTCCTTCATCTTCCTCTGCTCATTTCTGGTGAGTCTGTAGACATGTGGGGAGTGAACTCCCTTGGCCTGGTTCCCGCTCAGGAGAATGGGCTTCCCTAGAGTGTGCTGTGTCACAGGCCTGCTCCCTGCTAGACTACCCTGAGCGAGCCTTGGATGGGGTTAATCAGGCACTGTTGACATTTGGGACTGAACATTCTTTGTTGGGAGCAAGGATCTGCCTTGTGCATTGTAGGGTGTTTACCAGCATCCCTGGCCTCTACCCATCAGATGCCATTAGCACCCACCTCCGGGTGTGACAATCGCACATGTCTCCAGACATGGCCAAATTTCCCCTGGGAGGCAGAAACACCCTTGTTTGAGAACCACTGGGTTGTGCTGAAGGAAAAACTGGTGCGGCTGAGAGTTGGTTCTTCTAGTTGATCTGGGGACACTCCCACTTGCTCTCCTCAAGATGGATGCCTTCCTCTGCATGACCAGGAGCCAGAAGAAGGATTCAGCACATGAACATTCTCTAGGGGGCTGTGGGGTTTTGCAAGAAATGGAATCCGTTTTCATCAGTAAAAGGTACATCTGCCAGAAGGAGAAAAATGAAGCTCATAGGACCCAAGGGTAGGAAACACTGACAAAAGATTGAAAGAATTAGAGGACCTGTCTGCTGCATCTCCTTTCTCTCTCATACTCTGTCTGGGGCCTCATCTCTACAAATCTCTTTTGGGCTTCGCTCTCCCTGTATCAGCCAGAGCACAGTCAGAAGAACAGAACCTTATCTAGGTATTTCAGTCAGAGGGGATTGAATGCAGGGATTGGCTACACAGGGTTGAAAGAGCAAGTAGAGGACACTGAAGTCAGCAGGGATTACTTACTGCAGGAAGGTAGCTCCCACCCCTCTTATTGCTGTTGTTAGATGCCATTGAGTTGACTTTGACTCATAGCAACCCTGTGTGACAGAGTAGAACTTCCCCGTAGGGTTTCCTAGGCTGTGGTTTTTAGGGGAACAGATCGCCAGGTCTTTCTTCCACGGAGCCACTGGGTGAGTTCAAACCACCAATCTTTTGCTTAGCAGCTGAGCATTTAACTGTTATACCACCAGGGCTACTTGGCTACCATCCCTAGGGGTGGGGAAGTAAACGGAAGAGAGGATGTTACTAACACTCAGGAGGTCAGAGAAGGGCCCCATGTGTTTGAGACTCAGGCCTCAGGGGGAGGTGCCTCATGCCTGGATTTTGGAGCCATGCCACAGAGTTCAGCCCTCCAAGGGGTTCTGGTGCCTGAACTGTCTGCTGATGATGGACATACCCCATGCTGGAAGCAGAAGTAGCCCCTTCTCCTTTCCTCCCCTAGTCCAGTCTCCTGACAGTGGCTCCCACTGGCAAGGTGAACCAGAGGCCAGCTGCCAATGGTGTGTGGGAGCTGTGATTTAACTCCCAATCCAAACACCACAGAATCTGTCAGCAGATGCCCCGCACACCCACTCTTTTCAGACCAGAAATCTCATACCAAAGAGACCACAGCCTCAGTTTCACACTGTCTCCCTGGTCCCTCATCTGCAGCTGCTGACCCAGTGGGTCTATCACTCAGCTCTAAATTCTTGGAAGAGAGACTGTGAATGGGCCAGCCCAGCCTCTTGTCTAAGCAGCTGTGGGTGAATACAGGGATAAGATCTTATAATTAACCCATCTAGGCAAGGCGAGCACCCCAAAATGTGTCTACAACACTGGACTATCAGCCTGCCAAGGGCAGGGATATCTGTTTTACTCACTGCAATATCCCCAGCACCTAGGACAGCGCCTGACACACAGCAGACGCTCAATCAATATCATGACATGGTGAATTAAAGATGGAGTCACTACAGTTAGAGACACCTAGGATAGCAGGTCATTTGTCAAGCATCTATTATGTTTATATTTAAATGTTTATTGAACACCTACTATGTGCCCAACCTTATAATAGGTACAGAGGTATAGAAAAGACCACAGTTCTCCCGCAACTTGCAGTGGTGGTGGTGGGCAGTCTATCTGGTGTGTGCTTTGATGGGGAGAAGACTCAGACTGGGGGACAAAGAGATCTCAAAGAACATCCTGCAGGGTCAGTGAGCAGGAATTACAAGAGCAGGAATTAGATCAAGTCTCAATCCGAATTGGCTGCAAGTAACAGAAACTCATCTGAAACTGACAAGCAAAGCGCAGTTCTCACTTGTGTAACTGAAAAGTCCAGGTGAGGCTGGATCCAAGCAAGTAGACCCCATCATCTCTCGGCTGTTCTCTTCCACGCTGGCTTCATTCTCAGACTCTGCCCTTGCAGAAGCAAGATGGCTGCCAGAGGCTCCAAGAGAAATCCCAGGGAAGGTTCTCATTAGGCCACTTTCAGTCATGTGCCCCTCCCTGAACCAATCACAGGCCTGGGTTATGTGGCCACCCCCTGTGAAGCCATGAAATAGGGTCAGCCTCACCTAACTACAGTATCTAAGTGTACCGGTTGTGGGGGGTAGAGGGGGGAGCAAGCATTGTTACCCAAAGGAAAAATGGGTGCTGGGAAGACAAAACTCATGACGTCCACTGAGGGAGCAGCATATGCCAAGTCCTGCAAGCAAGACCAAGGCAAACTCTCCATGTGCTAAGGACTAGAAGAGCACATGTAAAGGTGCTACAAAATGCAGACAAGGGCAGGAAAAACCACCCACTCATCTACCCACCCACCCATCCACCCACCTATCCATCCATCCACCCACCTACCCATCAACCCACCTATCCACCTATCTTTCCACCC
>NW_004444194.1:1624369-1629213 GCF_000243295.1 Trichechus manatus latirostris
GGAGCCTGGGGCCTTAGAGTGGGTGGTCAGTCGAGGCCAGGGATAGTTGCAGAGCTACAGTGCTGGCTCAGGTGGGGTGCAGGACAAGTGGAGAGGCAGGGTAAGCTGCAACCTGGGTGCTCCAAGGCCCTTGGATCTTCATGGCACAAAGAGAGTGAGCTCTCCCCATCTCCGTGGGCACCAAAGTGCCCTCTCTCCACTGGCAGGCAGTGCTTTTTGAGGGACCTCTCCACTCTGTGTGTGTGTATTGAGTGCCCACTCTGCACCAAGCCCTTGCCAGACTCGGAGGCACTCAGAGGCACAAACCACTAGCTGAGGATCCCAGTTCAGGCTGGGCTTGGGGCCTGAGGGAGCATGACTAGGGGCCCTCAGCTATGTGAGGCCTCCCAAGGCGGGTGGGGAGGAGTCGCCCCCTACCACTCCTGCAGCCCCAGACAAGTTCTCCATGAGCCCAAGAGGCTGGGGTGGGCCGCAGGTCTGGGGCTCGGCATCTGGCTGGTTCCTAACTCTTCCTCTTTTGATTTTAGGTCACAGCAGTGGGATGCTATCCCCCTATCCTCTTTTCCACGAGCCCCCAGTGTAGGCCATGTAGCCTGTGGAGGAGGGAGGTGCAGAGACTGCCTGTGGGAGGTGCCCCCAGCCCAGAACTCCCGCACACCCCAACCAAACGCTCAGCCCCGGGGTCGGCAAGTGTCTGGGAACATATCCAGGACCTTCACTTGTCCCAAGTCACCCTGACCCTACAAGCCAGGGGGTCCCGGCCCCTGGTGTTCTGACCTCGCTGCATGCACGGGAGCCGGTGTGGACGCGACTTGATCCCACACCTCCACTAACCCCCTTTCTTCTCCTTTCAGCGGTCGGATTCATTATAAGGATATGTACAGTTTATTGCGAGTAATATCTCCCCCTCTCGGCTTAGGCAAGAAATGTCCTCATAGGGTTGCTTGCAAGGTTTGATTTCCACTAAAACCTGCTAGCATCAATGGAATGAGTGTGGCTTGGGGTTCTTCAATATATATATTTCATATATATATATCTAAAAACAGAGCCATCTCTCTCTCTTGCATTAAACTAGAAAACTCTCTTAGCCAACAGAATGCAGTCACAGAAACTCGAAGCATGGAACATACCTCTCCGTCCCCTCAGCCATCTCTGCTTGCTCTTAGCTGCAGCTGCCCATCCCGGGGTCTCTCCCGCTCCCCAAACCAGACACATCCAGGGGATCGTGACTTTGCATTGGCCCCTCCACCATCACTTCCACTCTTCCCCCTTCCCCTCGCCTCCCAGAGCCCCCAGCCCTCCTCCTGCTGCCCCAGCCCCACCTCCTCTCCTAGGCCCCCTCAGAGACCAGCCTCAGCCAAACCAGAGAACTTGACCCAACGGTAGAAAGACTAATTGACCGAAGCATGGCTCCACGTACCGCCAGAGCATAGCTCAGGGTCAAGATGGAACCTGACTTTTCTCTTGTCTCTCTCTCTCTGCTTGTGAGCAGTGGAATAATCCTTTTTTTAATTACCTTTTCTTCCATTTTTTTCTCCTCCTTCCCATTTATTTAAATATCTATCTTATCATTCTCTCTCTATTTTTTCGGCTCGTGTGGTGTTTTTTTTTTTTTTTTTATTCTTTTTTCTTTTCTGTTTCTTTTTCCCTCTCGCTCTCTCTTTGGTTCTTCGTTCCCCCGTTTTTGTTTTCGGTGCTGCCAGGGGCCGCATGCCTTACCCGGACATGTATCAGATGCTGAGACACATGTCTCCGCCCCTGGGTCTGGGGAAGAAGTGTCCGGCCAGAGTGGCCTACCAGGTAGTCTACCCTTGCCAACCACCCGAACCTGCCGGGCACCGGGGATTTTTAAGTGCTGACCGGAAACAGCCAGCCGAGTCTCTTTTTCTAGCGTTACTCTTGTTTTTTCTCTTCCTTTTTCTTTTCTCCTTGAGTAAATTGGTCATGAGCCCCCCCGACTCTAACCAGTACAGTGTGTCCGTCCTTTTGGATGAGTGTCTTCGTGTTTTCAGAGACTCCATTATGGCCGACACGCCAGGGGGAGGGGGAGGGGAGCCCCCAGGTCCCCTCAAACCTGGCCCCTCGGAAACCAAATTGGACACAAGTCGTGGCCGCGCCTTCCTTCTGCTTTCCCAGAGCGACCCCCACACCCAGGCTGGAGCAGGCGCCTTGAGAGGCTTTGGCCCCAAGAGAAGGCGAGGCGCTGGCCCCACCTCTTGGATGTTTTGTATCTTGAGTCCCAGATCCTGGCCCCACACACACACCTGAAGCTGATCTCTGACCTAGGACCTTGGGGGATATGAGACCTCCCGAGTAGTCCCCCAGAGCCTCTCCTCTCCACCCCCTCCCCACGGCCCTCGGTCCCCTGGAGTTGCTTCCCAGCCCCGCCCCTATGCCACCCATCCCCCAAGACATCCCAACATGCCTCTCCATTGTTCCAGAGTGGGCAGGCGGGCCACAGCTGGACCCCCGGACCGCGGCACCCGATGCAGGCCATGCACGTTGCCTTGGCAGGGCCTGGGGTGGGCAGGCACCATGATGACCGGGGCGGTGCATGCTGGCTGAAGGGTGAGGGGCCTGCCGCCAAGCGGCTGGGCCAAGTCACCCCTCTAGACCCCTGCCCCAGAATCTTCCTTGGCGCCCATGGACAGATGCTCTGTTCCCTCAACTCATCCACAAGAAGTTCAGCAGTGACTTTTGAAAAGTCCTCCCCCAAAAAAGAATTGTCCAATAATCCCACTCTCCCCTCCACCCTGACCCACCCTGTCTCTGTGAGTCCTCCCATCCCTCCATCAATGTGGCTCCTGTCTCCTGTAGCCACCCTACCCGCCCCCCCAGACCTCCTGCTCCCTTTGTGCCCCACCTGGTCTGTCTGCTGACCACATCTCCTTCCCAGTCGAGGTCGGGGACAGTGACCCTCACCCTGCACCTGTCCCTCCTCTCTCCAGTTTCCCTCTTGTCCCTTCTCCTGGTCTCCGCTTGCCAGGGTGTATGTGTGCGTGCGAGAGGGAGAGTGAGCCCTTCCCCTCCCAGCCTCTATGCAGGGCCACTGCTGATCCACAGGCACCTTTGTGTGGATTTGAAAAATGCACCTTTTCCCCAGGACACTTTGTCTATTGGAAAGTCGTAATACACTGATGTGGGGAGAACAAGACACTCTTAATGCCATCAACTGGAAAGTTCTCGCATTAAATGCACAAATCCATAATTTCTAAGACTGGGAGCTCTTTGTGCAGTCCACAACTGCACAACTGCGCGTGGCAGCCCTGTCTTGTGTGTTTCTTTCTGTACTGCCTCCCTCCTTATCCCTCTCAGACCTCCCGCTCTGGATTTGCCGTTTCCCTTCCCCATCTCCAACTGTTTCCTGCTGCCGCGTCTGAATCTCCTCCGACCCCACCCCCACCCCCATGCCCTCTGTGCTTAGGCTGGTGCGCACCAGCCCAGCACCCTCTCCCACGCCTCCCAGCACCGGGGACAGAACCCTTGCCTGGGACACAGGGAGTCTTTCTTCCCTGGGCCATGAAAAGCCCCTCACCCCTCCCCCGCCATTGCACAGAGCCAGGCCCCGGACGGCCCCAGATACACTCTCCACGGAGCTATGAATGAGTCTCGAGATTCCGTCTGCATGCACCGTCTGTGCTGCTCTGTGTCGGCCTCGCTGCATGTCCGCGAGGGGCCCACCGTGGGGGGCCGCTGCTGCTTGCCGCCGTTGCTCTCAGGCATGCCGTGGTCTGTGCCTGTTTGGTCTGTCCTGATCTGGGCCAAGCTGGGGGGTGGCGGGAGTCGGTGGCCCCGGCAGCCGTGGCCGTGGCCCTCTGCTTGCTGCTGCACGCGCTGCTGAGGACCTGGCCTGCACTTTCTCTTCTTTGGAGTCAGAACAGGTGGGGCCTTCCAGAAGAACTCTAGGGTCAGGCAAGATCTGAGGTGCCTGGGGATGCCGGCTCTAGGGCCCAGCTGGTGGGAGAGGGAAGAGCGCAGGCCACGAAGCAGGAAAGGCCCTGCGCCCATCCTGCCTGGGCACCGAGGGGGACCAGCTGCCCACGCTCTCGGGCAGGTCATCTTAGGGTGGGTGGCACCTCAGCTGCTGCCCTCAGAGTTCTTCCTGGGGCCCTCTGGGTGAGTGGGGTCTGGCTCGAAGGGGACCCAGGAAAGGTACCTGGGAATGATGCCCAGCCTCTGGCTTTCTATAGAGGCTTCTGCGGATGGACCTGCCGGTCGCTGACGACAACACCGTCCACTTCAATTCCACCCTCATGGCCCTGATCCGAACGGCCCTGGACATCAAGATTGCCAAGGGTAAGGGCAGGGGCAGGGAGGGGAAGGGAGTCGTTGTGGAGCCAGGGCCTGGAGGCAGCCAGGAGGCAGCCAGGTGTTCACCTCAGCCCACCTGAGAGAGGGGCCACTGCTCCTGCACCCCTCCCTCCCTCATCCACTTACTGCTCAGCCCACACATGTCCAATTCTGAAGGAGGTGAGGCAGTGAGTCACTGATTACCTGAGGGAAAGTGTCCCAGGCAGAGGGAAAAGCAGGTGCAAAGGCCCTGAGGTGGGGTGGGTGGCAGGAAGGCCCCTGGGCCAGGCTGCACTGGCTTCCACTCTGAGTGCAGAGGGAGCCACACTGAGTCGGGGACAGAAGAGAGAGACTGATCTGATGACATCGTTACATGACGACCCCCTGGTCCTGGTCCCTGTGGGGAGAGGAGACTATGAGGGGCCAGGGCAGAGGCTGCAGCCATGCCCCAGGGGAGGCAGAATGGCAGCTCAGACGGTCAGATGTGGGTGTGAGGGAAAGAGAAATCAAGGACGACTGAGGGTCTGGGCTGAGCACCTGAGAATGGGGAGGAG
>NW_004444194.1:1630061-1631992 GCF_000243295.1 Trichechus manatus latirostris
GGCAGGTGTTTTAGGGCCAGGAGACATGCAGGTGAGATGTTTGCAAACATTGCCGAGGGAGGCACTAAAGGGAGCATGGAGGAAGCGCAAGAAGCAAGACTGAGACTCAGGAGGCAGCTGAAGTGGGACAAGGACTGGCACACTGTGGAATTCTCTTTCTCACGCAACAAAGCCAAGGCAAGCAGCCCAGAGTGGCCGGGCAGCACCATGCATGTCGCCATTTGGGCCCAGGTTCCGGCCACCTTGTTGCTCTGCCCACCCAGGCTGTCTCCTTCATCAGTGTGGTGGAAGCTGGTCAGATGGTTCAGGTCCCAGCCCAGGGAGGTGAGGAAGCAGACGGTGAGCACCAGTGTCCTTGTCATCAAGTCAGGAGTCACCTTCCACTGGGTCACATTTCCTACCTACCCTCTCCTCTCTGTAAGCCTCACGGTGACCCCTCCCTCTCCACACCTCAGGTGCTGTGTTATCTATACTGCGAAGCAAATTATCACAAACTTAGCAGCTTAAAACACACCCATTGGTTAGATCACAGTCCTGGCTGTAGGTCAGCAGTCTGGAGGAGTTTGACTGCATTCTCTGCCTGGGGTCTTACAAGGCCAAAATCAAATCCAGTGTTATTAGTTTCCTAGAGTGGCCATAATAAAGTACCACAAACGGGGTAGCTTAAAACAACAGAAATTTATTCTAGTTCTGGCAGCTGGAAGTCTGAATTCAGGGTGTCTATGGGGCCACGCTCCCTCTGAAGGCTGTAGAAGATCCTTCCTTGCGTCTTCCAGCTTCTGGTAGCCCCAGGCATTCCTTGGCTTGTGCCTCTGTCATCACATGGTGATCTTCTCTCTGTCTCTCTGTGTTTCTCCTCTTACAAAGACACCTGTCATGTTGAAGTAGGGCCCACCTTAATGATCTCATCTTAACTAATTACATCTGCAATGGCCCAGTTTCCAAACAAGGTCACCTTTACCAGCACTAGGGATTAGGGCTTGAACATACCCATATGAACCCCTAAGAGGGGGGCTGGGCTCTTATCTGGAGGATCTGGGGAAGAATCTGCTTCCAAGATCATTCAGGTTGTTGGCAGAATTCAGTTCCTAATGGTTGTAAGACTGAGGTCTCCGTTTCCTTGATGGTTGATGGTCAGCTCCTGGGGTCCCCTTCAGCTCCTAGAGGCTGCTCTCAAGTCCTTGCATACGGCCCCCTCCATCTTCAAACTAGCAATGGTTCATCAGGTTCCCTCTCTGCCTTTCCCTCCTGCCACCAGCCAGAGAAAACTCTGTGCTTTTAAAGGGCTCACCTGATTGGGTCAGTCCCACCTGTGTCTCTGTATCTTAAGATCATTTGACAGGACTTTAACTACATCTGCAAAGTACCTTCACAGCAGTCCCTAGATTAGTGTTTGATTGAGTAACCAGAATCTCGGGGGGGAAACCTTAGAATTCTGCCTGCCACCAGTCTCTCATCTGTAAAATGGGTCTAACAATAGCACCCACCCCCTGGTACATACTGCTCTTGTAACCCAGCTGCTGTGGCCCTCTGGAGACCTGTGTTTGAGGGTTCCCAAGACCATCCTTAGGTTCAATGATTCTCTAGAACAACCCTACAGAACTCAGAAAAAGCATTATACTCACAATTACAGGTTATTACAGCAAAAGGGCACAGACCAAAATCAGCAAGGGAAAAGGTGCATAAGGTGGAGTCCAGGAGAGACCAGAAGTGAGCTTCCAGCTGTCCTTTCCTAGTGGACAGTGCTTAATTCTCCCAGCCACGATGTGTGACAGTGCTTACGGAGTATTGCCAACCAGGGAAGTTCAGCCAAGCCCTGAGGTCCAGGTCAGTTACACAGGCATGTCTGACCACCCACGTGGCTGACCTTAGTTATTCAGTCTCCAGCACCTCCAGAGTTCAAATTGATACCACGTGGCCCAAGGGCTCTG
>NW_004444194.1:1633888-1642046 GCF_000243295.1 Trichechus manatus latirostris
TAGGGGGTCAGCAAGAAAACCACTTTCATAAAGGGTTTGAGCAGAGACCTCAAGGAGGTGAGGGAGGAAGCCACAAAGATATTTGTAGAAAGATTAGTGATCTTTGCAGAGGAAATAGCCTGTGCAAAGGCCCTGAGGCAGGACCAAGCTGGTGTGTTTGAGCAGCAGGGAGGAGGCCCATGTAACTGGAGTGGAGGGAGTGAGAGGAACAGTGGGAGGAGGTGAGAGCAGGGAGGTGACAGAGCAGATAGTGCAGGGCCTTGTGGGCCACAGGAGGGGTTGGGCTTTTGCTCCAGGTGAGGCGAGCCACAGAGGGTTCTGAGCAGAGGAGGGACGTGAGTGACTCAGATGCTCAGAGACAGACTGGAAATCAGGGGCAGAACTGGGGGGACCAGGGCAGAGGTGCCAGCTCTGGTCTAGGCAGGAGATGACAGGGACTTAACAGCTCAGTGCCTGTCGCCTCAATATTTCCACTCTAGAATAGGATTGGGGCTTTCCCTGCACGTTGACAAAAGGGCCCTTCCAAAGCACTTTTCCCACCATGAAGACATCGGCTTCAAGAGTCATGTCGGGAGAGAGTGATAGCTTCTGTGCTTTGAAGAATGCCTGGCAGATGTCTGTGCCGTGACCCACGTCTGCCGGCAGGGACCTCCCAGGCAGCCTGAGGAGCAGAGAGGGAGGGCAGATGCTGGTGAGGACATCTGTGGACCTTAGGGCTGCCTGGGTGGGGGCCATGCAGCAGCGTGCCCAGGACAGCCATGATGGCTGCTGAAATACTTCTGTACTGTCTAGTAGACCCCTAGCCCCGACCCCCGAGTGCCCTGCCCCCTCCTCACACCTCAGCCACTCCAGGTGGGTGCCTGGTCCGGCAGGGGCTCTTCAGGCTGAGGCTCTAGCTCTGCAGCCAGACAGGCTTCGGCCAGCGTCTCTTCCATGCCAGGTGCACAGCCTGGAGGCCCCAAAACACATGGGGCCAGGCTGGTGGATCTGTCAGCACGGAGCCAGCCATGCCGCTGTAACAGATAGCCCCGAGGTCCCAGTGGCTCCAAACCAGAGGGGGTCATTTCTCACGCCCATTGTGTGCCATTCATGGGCTGGCGGGGGCTCTGCTCATCAGAGTCACTTAGAGACTGTGCCTGACAGAGCAGCCACTGTCTGCAGTGTCACCAGCTGCTGTGCCAGAGAGAAAGAGAACTCTGGACGGTACCACGCTGGCCCCACAGTGACATGTCACTGCTCATACCTCATTGGCCCCAGCCTACCACAAGGCGCCAGCAAGGCCCACCCTCCCATCACTAATGGAAGGAGGGACTGGAACACTAGCCAACAGACTGAATGACCGCCTGGCTGGGTGAGCAACTGGGTCAGATCTGGCGAAGGGCACGTCCTTGGGAAGCGAGACTGGGAGTGGAAGAGGCTTCCTCTGCTGGGGGAGTTCCAGGGCGCCCCAGCCTCCCTGGGCCTCAGCCCAGGCCCAGCCTCAGGACCACGGCTCACTGTGGTAATCATCTGACCCAGGCAGCACACACATGACCTGGTGAGACAGCTACCATCATCCCTGTTTCACAGATCTGGAAACTGAGACACACAGGGGAGGGGTGACCTGTCTGAGTCACCCGGTTGTAAATGGGAGCCAGGGTTGGGTCCCAGGTGGGCTGCCCCTCCCAATACTGGAATCTCTCCAGGCAGCCTGGGCCAGGTCCCTGGGGCACTGGAGACCCCGTGAGGACCAGGACAATGGTGGCCCTGCACTCCAGAGCTCCAGGTCGGCAGGATCTGCCAACCGCGTGGTGGGCCAGCCAAAGCCTCGCAGGTGCCCTGGCTGCCTGGGCAGGTGTTAGGGCTGTCTGTGTCCATGCTGCAGGCGGAGCTGACAAGCAGCAGATGGATGCTGAGCTGCGGAAGGAGATGATGGCCATTTGGCCCAACCTGTCCCAGAAGACGCTGGACTTGCTGGTCACACCTCACAAGTGTAAGAGCCGAGCCTCCTGGCCTCATCTTGGACTCCAACCTGCCAGGGCGAGGCGGCAGGGCAGGGGGAAGGGAGGAAGCCTGGGGAGGGTATGGGAGCGGCCGGGGACAGGCCCAGAGGAGGCTCCCTGCCCACCATGAGCTCACCCTTCCCCAGCCACGGACCTGACAGTGGGGAAGATCTATGCCGCCATGATGATCATGGAGTACTACCGGCAAAGCAAGGCCAAGAAGCTACAGGCCATGCGTGAGGAGCAGGTACGGCCGCCGCTGCCCATGGCTCCGGGGGGCCCAGGCGGGAGACAGTGGCTTCGTTGTCACCACAGAGACCAACCAGGACAGGAGTGTGGCCAAGCCCAGGACAGGTCACTGAAAAGTGGGGTCGGGCCAAGGAGACATATCCTGGGTGAATTCTTCTGCTCAACAGCATTTACTGAGCCCCTGCTTGTGCACCAGGCACTGTGCTAGGTCCTGGGGATGCAGCTGCGAGCAAAACAGACCAGAGTCCCTGCTCTCATGGATGGTACCGTGGGGGAGACACCGACAGAGGACTAAGTGATATCACACATTAGAGGGCAGTGGGTACTGTGAGAGAAACAGCAGAAAGAGGGAGTGCAGGAGGGTGGAGGTGGAGTGGGGGCCAGGGGCCTCCCTGGGGAGGTGATGTTTGAGCAAAGATGAAGGAAGAAGGGAGGCAGTGAGCCAAGCAGAGCTCTGGGGGAGGGCACTCCAGGCAGAGGGAACAGCCCCGTGCAAAGGCCCTAAGGCTGAACCGTGCCTGGTGAGTTTGGGGAGCAAGGAGGAGGCCAATGTAGTGGAACAGAGGGAGCAAAGGGGAAAGTGGGAGGAGATGAGGGCAGTGAGCTGACAAGGTAGGTCATGTAGGGCCTTGTGGGTCCCAGGAGGATGTGGGCTTTTACCCTGAGCAGGGTGGGAGCCATAGAGGGTTCTGAGCAGAGGAGGGACATGACCTGACTCAAGTGGTCACAGGTGCCCGCTAGTGCCATGGAGGGAACTGACTGTGGGGGCGAAGGCAGAGCCAGGGTCCAGGGAGGAGACTGTGCTGGTCCAGGTGGGAGATAACCAGGCATGACCTGGTGGGGCATGGAGGGGGGGGAAGTGGGCGGAGTCTGGACAGATTTGGAAGGATAGTCAACTAGACTGGCTAATGGCTCAGATCTGAGAGTGTGTGTTGGAGGTGTCAGCAATGACTTCTGGGGTTTCGGCCTGGTTGGGGGCGCTGAGCATCCCGTCCGCGGTCTTCTCCCCTGGAGCCAGAGCTCCCCGCCATTCCACTGAGAGGCTTGGCACTGCCCTCCGCCTGTCCCCTGTCCCCCCTGCTGCCCTGTGCACACACACTGCCCTCTGTGCCCCCAGAACCGGACGCCCCTCATGTTCCAGCGCATGGAGCCCCCATCTCCAACGCAGGAGGGTGGGCCTGGCCAGAATGCCCTCCCCTCCACCCAGCTGGACCCAGGAGGAGGCCTGTGAGTGTCACTGTGGGTGGGGGTGGGTGGGGGACGCCAGTCCCCAGAAGGGGAGCCCCCCAAAACCCACAGCCATCCTCCCTCTGCCCCCCACACAGGATGGTTCACGAAGGTGGCATCAAGGAGAGCCCATCCTGGATGACCCAGCGGGCCCAGGAGATGTTCCAGAAGACAGGCACGTGGAGCCCGGAGCAGGGGCCACCCACCGACATGCCCAACAGCCAGCCCAACTCTCAGGTGCCTCTGTTCCCCCACCCCACCCCCAGCCCCTGGCCTGGGCAGGTCAGGAGGTTGGTGTCTGGGCTGCTCCATGGACACCAGACCAGCAGGGCCAGGCCCTGGGGTCCGGGCACCAGACCCTGGGGCTCACCACCTTGCCGTCTGCCCGCAGTCTGTGGAGATGCGAGAGATGGGCAGAGATGGCTACTCCGACAGTGAGCACTACCTCCCCATGGAAGGCCAGGCCCGGGCCACCTCCATGCCCCGCCTCCCTGCCGAGAACCAGGTGAGGGGCTTTCACCGACCCCCACCCTGGGGCTGGACTGCTCCCCCAGCCCAGGGCACACCCCTCCTGGGCCTCTGCATCCTCAGCAGCAGTGCACAGGCCCCTCCACCACACCTGGAGCACTTGAGGCCTTGTCCTCTTAGCCCTTCCCAAATGGAGGGCTGAACCGGGGAGCAAAGGGGTGCCCGTGGGGCAGGGGACAGAGGTGGGGTCGCTACTGAGTGGGTTTTCTGCTGTTGTGGGGGTGGGGGTGCTGGAGGACTATGTGGGAGACGATTGCTCGTGCCTGGATGAGTGCTGCAGCGAGACTCCTCTACACGCACGTGCACACACACGCACACACACGCATGCACGTGGATCTGCTCAGGAACTCAGCAGGTCCTGGGATCTGGTGGCAGGGAGAGCTAAGGGCAGAGTATGGGGCGGGCCTGTGGGCAGCTGGGTTTCCTCGTATTTCCTGTCTGGTCTCTGTGGGGTCCGCTGTGGGGGGCAGGGCTGTGTGCCTGATGCGTGTCTCTGTGTGGCTGCTTAACCCAGCTGCAGGGGCGTGGGGAGAGGTGGGGGGGGGGCTGGTGATCCCACTGCCCCAGGCCCCTGGGGACAGAGCTTCCAGAAGCATGACTGGCTGCCCACCCAGCCTGGGAACAGGAGCCCCAGGGGCCCTGCCCACCACCCCAAGGAGCTTCCAGAACAGGGAGGAGAATGCCCTGTCTGAGGGCTGCAGTGTGCTGGTCCAGCGAGGCAGCATGTCTGGCTGGGGGCAAGCTTCCTTCATGGTGTGCCGTGGCATCTGCACGGGGTGGAAGGCTGTGCTGTTCCTGGGGACCAGGGTCGCCCAAGGGCCTGGCCTCTGGCTGCTGTGAACCTGGGGCACCCAGCCTGCATGTGGCTCCCAGTCCCGTCACCCGGCTGAGCTGCTGGGCCCAAGGAGGGGCTGGACAAGTGCCAGCTGGCACCCGTCTGTTGGTCTCGTGCCTCTGCCATCTGTCTGTCTCTGTGTCTCCTGTCTGTCTCCTCTGATCTCAGCTGCCATGTGCCCACCTGTGCCCGTGGGAGGGCAGCCAGCCCAGCTCAGGGGCACCCACCCACCAGGACTCTAATCTCTCTCCTCTCTCCCTTTGCCCCTCCTTCTCAGGTTCCTCCCCCTTCCCGGCCTCCATGCCACCACCTCCTGACTTCCCCTCTGGGCTTTTATATTTATTTTCTTCTTTCTGTTTTTTCTGTGTGCACCATCCCGTGGGGCTGTGACAGAGGAGAAGGGGCCGGCCACGTGGGAATAACCTCAGTGTATGTACCACACCCACCCACCGCCCAGCTCGGCTCCGGCCCCCTCTTCTTCCCCACCCCCCTCATGGGAGTCCCGTCATCTCCCCCTCTCTCAGACCCCACCCCTTCTTGGCAGACACCCCCTCTGTGGAGCCCCATCCTCGTGTGTTGTGTCCTCCGTGTGCCCGTGTGTGCAATGGCAGGGCAGGCTCTCCCACCCCCTTTCAGAGCCCCAAGCTGGGGGGACCAGCTCTCCAGAGACCTGGCCCACCCTGCACCTCTTTCTCAGAGTCTTGTCCCCCTGCCCTCCAGTCCCTCTGGCCCTGTGACCCTTCAAACTCCTCCTTGGGCAATACCACCAGCAGCTCAGCTAGGCCGGGCCCTGGGGGTGTCGCCCTGTCTTCCTCTCCCCTCTGCCTGCGCAGAGACCCATGGGCCTTCTCTGCAAGGCCTGCCTGGGGGGTGCAGGGCATGAGGGCCCCCGGCTGCAGGCCGAGGATGAAGAGAGACAGCCCCAGGGTGTCAATGCCAGGGTGGCCCCGCAGGAGCTCCATAGACTTGGCTGGTCAGGACAGCACAGCCCCCCAGTTGGCCTAGGGAACAGGGAGCTGGTGTGCAGGGGCCTGGCCCTGAGCTGCAGGCCTGACTGCGTGGGGGGCGAGGCCGCCCAGTGACAGGGCTCCCAGGTTTGCACCCAGGATGAGGAGAGCCCAAAAGGACATCCCCTTACCACCATCCAGCCAGCCAGCCTATCCCTGGAGGGGCCCCTAGGGCGGGGGTGACCTCCGTGGGTGGTCTAATAAGCAACAACGGCGATCAGACAGGCCTCCTGACCAGAATCTGGGACGGGCCAGGGAGGAACAGCCCTGTCTTTGGGGACAGAGGGTCCGTGGCTGCCAGGGCACAACCCCTAGAGCCGGCAGGCCAGGCTCCTCAGGGTCCTGATTGCATCAGAACCCAGGCTTGCATTCCCTGGGCCTCACCCCAGTTGGTCACTCCCAGGCACTGCCTGCCCCCTGCCAGGTGCCCATCCTGGGCCGGGCGGTCATGGGAGGGAAGGACAAGGATGGCACCACTCGGTTCCTGACCCTTAGCCCTCTGGCCTGTCCCCCCAGACCATCTCAGACACCAGCCCCATGAAGCGCTCGGCCTCAGTGCTGGGCCCTAAGGCCCGGCGCCTGGACGACTACTCCCTGGAGCGGGTGCTGCCCGAGGAGAACCAGCGGCACCACCAACGGCGCCGAGACCGGGGCCACCGTGCCTCTGAGCGCTCCCTGGGCCGCTACACCGACGTGGACACAGGTGGGCCCACCCGCCCGGCCCAGCGGGGGAGGCCTCTAGAAGGAGGAAGAGGAGGGGAGAGCAAGGAGGAGGCAGGGTTGGGGTCAAGGCTGAGGGAAGACAGAGGGAGGGCCTGGCACTCGGAACAACCCTCGAAGAGAGGACGGAGTCACCCACCCCAGGAGAAGGGGCCACGCTGGCTGCTGCTCAGAGCCTGCACACGGGGCCCCCTGCACCAAGCCCCCCGAAGGTGGCCCAGGGAAAGGCGCCTCCCTGTAGTTCATGCCGAGGGACTTCTGTGGGACCTCGGGACCCTCTTGCTGGGCTCCTGTGTGTGCGTCCTACACCAACCCCCCTCACAGCCGTCTGTCTGTCCCTCTGACTCCCGCCTGGCCTAGGCTTGGGCACAGACCTGAGCATGACCACTCAGTCCGGGGACCTTCCATCGAAGGATCGCGACCAGGAGCGGGGCCGGCCCAAGGACCGGAAGCACCGCCAGCACCACCATCACCACCACCACCACCCCCCGCCCCCCGACAAGGAGCGCTACAGCCAGGAGCGGCCCGACCACAGCCGGGCCCGGGCCCGGGACCAGCGCTGGTCCCGCTCCCCAAGCGAGGGCCGAGAGCACATAACACACCGGCAGGTGGGTGTGCCCACGGTGCCCCAGCCAGCAGGACAGCTGGCTGCCAGGGGCTGCCCTTCCCCAACCCCAGGAGGCCCCACCCAGCAAGCAGCCAGGTCTGGCTTTGCCCAAGGCAGGGCCCGTGCTCCAGGCTGTGACCTCTGACCCTGGCCACCACCAGGATGCCCCAGCCCTGCTCTCCAAGCCAGGGTGCCCAGGCGGGTGGACACTAACCCTGTCACCTGGCTCCCGACTCTGCCCCCAGCTCCCCGCTGCCTGCGCCCCTCCCGCCGCCCGCCCGCAGCTGCTTCCTCCTTGGTTGTGGATCACGTTTGAGTTCTGGCAGCTGGTCCTCTCGGCTCATGCCCGCTGTCTTTGCTTTCCTTTAACCTCAGCTTCCCTTTTTGTTTTAATTATGATTTCTGTCCTCTGGACGCCTGTGAGTAATTTTTGAAACTTCTGCTGTTTTAACCCCGAAACTTACAAAACTCCATTTCTCATTTCTCTTTTCACTTTGTTGTGTTGGTTTTTGACTCCCCCCTCCGTGTCTCTCTCACTCCCCTCCCGGTCCCTGTGGCTGTCGCTTTTCTCCTTTTTTTCCATTCAAATGTCCTGTGTTCCCATCTCCTCCTCCCGGCCCCGGCCCTGTTCCCCTTTGGTTCTCCTTTGCTCCCTTCTCTCCCTCTTGTCCTGTGTCTTCTCCCGTCTCTTTCTGGTTGATTTTGTTGTATCTTTTTTTTTGATTTCCTTTGTTTCAATTTTCGTGTAGGGCAGTAGTTCCGTAAGTGGAAGCCCAGCCCCCTCAACATCTGGTACCAGCACTCCGCGGCGGGGACGCCGCCAGCTCCCCCAGACCCCCTCTACCCCCCGGCCACACGTGTCCTATTCCCCCGTGATCCGTAAGGCCGGTGGCTCGGGCCCCCCGCAGCAACAGCAGCAGGTGGCGCGGCCAGGCCGGGTGGCCACGAGCTGCCCGCGGAGGTACCCGGGTCCCGCGGCAGAGCCTCTGGCTGGGGAGCGGCC
>NW_004444194.1:1642165-1665015 GCF_000243295.1 Trichechus manatus latirostris
CCGAGGGCCTGTCGCCACGCCCGGTGGCCGGCATCCGGCCCGCACACATCCGAGGGCCCCCCGGGGCCCCGGCACCACGGCTACTACCACGGCTACGACGAGGCTGACGGTCCGGGCGGCAGGGGTGAGGAGGGCGGGGCCTACGACACACCACCCCCCACGCGACACAGGTCCTCGGGCGCGGGGCGATCGCCCAGGACTCCCCGGGCCGCGGGCCCGGCCTGCCCCTCGCCCTCCCGGCACGGCCGGCGGCTCCCCAACGGCTACTACCCGGCCCAAGGACTGACCAGGCCCCGCGGGCCGGGCTCCCGGAAAGGCTTGCACGAACCCTACAGCGAGACCGATGAGGACGACTGGTGCTAAGTCCGGGCGAGGTGGCCCCCGCGCCCGCCCGACCCCCCACGCACCCCACGCACACACCCACCCAGAGGAGCCGCGCAGAGGCCGCGGAGTGGCAGGCGCGGGGTCCACCTCGCTGCCACCCGCCCAGTGGAGGGCCCGGGAGAGGACCTAGCAGAAGACCTCAGACTCTGGAGGGACGAGGGCTGGCTGGGACACTAGGGTGTCCTGCAAAGACCCTCGGCCAGAAAAGAGCCCCCTGGGCAGTGACGTCACCCCCGCCCGGCCCTGCGCTCCTGAGCAGCCACCTGCTGGAGAAGGTCCGACAGGGGCCCTTTGGGCAGAGAAACCACACCGCCAAGGGATTCGAATTAACTCAGCCATTTTTGGGAAAATGGGGAAAAAAAAAAAAAAACATTTTTAAAAAGAAAAATGGGGAGAAAAAAATAGTTTCTATTGATGAGTTTTATCATCTCAATTGAATCTTTCCTTTCCCTGGTGAACGGAGCTGGTGGCTATGTGTGGAGAAGGAGCCAGAAGCGAAGCGAAAACACAGCGCCCCACACAGACCTCCACCAGACAGACACACTCACACCCCCCACACTGTCTCAGACACACACAGGAGTGCTTGCTGGTTATACCAAACCCTACTATTACTGCCTGCAGAAATCAATTTAAAAAAATAAACAATTTTAAAAAGGACCAAAAAATTAATGATTGAGAAAAGAAGCATTTTTTTTCTGACATTTGGTCCTGCTTGAAATAACAAAAGAAAAAGAAAAAAAAAAAAAAACACTGATTCCTTTGCTTCTTTTTTCCTTTTTCCTACCTTGTTTGAAAACTGTGGGCTTGGGACCGTGAATTATTGCATGACATTAAAAAAGAAAAAAAAAATAAAAGTTGAATCAAAGGGCTTTGGCATTGAAGTTGGTCCTTGTCCCTTGGCAGGGTGATCCTGGGGTCTTTTTTGGCGATTTTGGAAGGAGATGCTTTTAAAAGGGGTTTAAAAATGGCCGAGAGAGAGCAAGCCATCATTCTCCAGCCACCAGCTCTCCAGTCTTTGCAATGTCTGGGTGCTGTGTGGGCCAGCTCAGCTCTAGGTGCCTGGACCCAGCAGAGCACCAGGCAGACAGGCCCCTGCCCTCAGGGACCTCCCAGAACCCGGCCCCCATACCAGACCAGGGAGAGCCAAAGGCAAGGAATTCACCAGGTCCTTGCCAACTGTCCTGGCTCAGGGGCAGGGCAGTGCAACCCCAGTCCCCACCCCACCCTCAGACACAGACTCCCGGGCCTTCCACAGCAGTAGGCCACATGATTCCCATAATCAGAGGGCCAGTGAGCACCCGTGAGGCCACCAAAAAACCAAACCCATTGCTGTTTAGTGTACTCTGATTCATGGCAACCCCATGTCATGTGTTACAGAGTAGAACTGTACTCCATAGGGTTTCTTGGCTGTAATCTTTATGGAAGCAGATTGCCAGGACTTTCTTCTCTGGCACTGCTGAGTGTGTTTGAATCTCCAACCTTTTAGTCGGTAGCCAAGTGCAAATTGTGTGTGCCACCCAGGGACCTTGTGAGGTCACACGCCTGAGCAAAGTCTCCTCTATAAATATCCTGTGGGAGTCACCCACAAACCCAGTTCAGGGGACCTGTGCCCAGGAAGGGTTCCCACAGGGGATGCCAAGGCCCAGGCCCTGCAGCTCCCCAGTGCCTCCACCCACCCTCCCTGCCCCCTACCATCTGAGTCCCAGGTGCTCTGCCTTGAGCTGTGTCCTGAGGCCAGACTTTCCTGAGATCCCCTAAATTGTCGAGGGGCTGGGGGTGGGGCATTCTAAAGGCCCAAGGCCAGAGCAGCCCATGGATGGGGGTGGGTCATGGCCAAGTCAAGGTGAAGGCAGTGCTTCAGAGATCCAGGTGGGAGGGTCCTCATGGATGCATGCACATGCGTGTCTGTGTGTGTGTGCATGCTTGTGTGTGCATGTGTGTGTCCGTGCATGTGTGCACGTGCATGCGTGTGCGTGTGTGTGCGTGTGTGCCAATGCATACACGCGCACTCTGACTCTCTGGGGCTTGCAAGATGGGAACTGAGGAGTCCTCTTTCCAGTCACAGGGACTAACACCCTGTCGCCCCTCCTCCTTCAGACTCACCCAATGCCCACCTGCCCACACACCCCCACTCCAGCCTTCCAGAAGCTGGCCCCACAGATGAAAGTTGTAGATAACCCTCACCCAGCCCCCCAGGCCCACAACCTCCCCTCCCTGCCTGTTCGTGAATGCTTCTCTCCCCTGTGGCCAGAAAACTGTAGTTGGTAAGGCTGAGGGGTGGGGAGGCTGTTGATTCAGGTAAGCAAAGGGCCAACTGTACCCCTTGTTCGAGTTGGGGTGAAAGGCCTTTCTTTGGCCTGAAAGGGCAGTTCCTGGATCTCTTGAGTGAGGGCTTCAGAAAATCTCACAAAATCTGCAGACAAGGAGAGGGAAATGGCCCCCAGGAGAAATTGGGGTGTTGTTGCCAGAAGGAGAGTTGGAGACTGGGCAGGTAGAGACAAACCACAGACATCTGCCACACCCCAACATTTGAGGGGCTGGTTATCACTACCACCCTGGGCACCCGCCACAACTCGGCTCCAGCCTCACTGGCCATGTAGCCTTAGACAAGCGACTTAACCTTTCTGTTTTCCCATCTGTAAAATGGAAATGATAATAGTACTATTTCAGACAGCTGTTTACAGGGATTAAATGCATTATTCTATATCAGGAATCAGTAACTTTTTCATAAAGGGTCAGAGAGTGAATATTTGCACAGCTTTGCAGCCCAGACAGTCTCTGTCGAAACTACTCAACTCTGCCATTGTAGCAGGAAAGCAGCAGTAGATGATCCGTAAACAAGTGATCATGACTGTATTCCAATAAAACTTTATAAAAACAGGCAGTGGGCCAGATTTGGCCCCTGTTCTACAGCAGCGGTTATTAAACTTTTTGGTCTCAGCACCCCTTTACATTCTTAAAAATCACTGAAGATCCCAAAAAGCTTTTATTTATGTGGGTTATATCCACCAATATTTACCACTTAGAAATTAAAACTGAGAAGTCTTAAACTGTTTATTGTTAGTTTTAAAGTGACAGTCAACCATAAACCCATTACATGATAACAAATAACATTTTTAATGAAAATATTAAAATATTTTCCAAGAGAAAAGCTTTTCGTGAGAAGAGTAGACTTGTTTGACGTTTCTGCTTCTCTCTCTAATGTTGGCAGAATGGAAGACAGATGGCTGGAGTCTCATATTCGATCCTGCAATCAGCCTAGTGCAATATCACATGTCACGTAGCCTCTGGAAAACCCCACTAAACGTGTCTGAGAAATGCAGGGGCCTTCTTAGTATTGTTAGAAAAATGGGCTGGCCTTGTAGACCCCTGTAAGGGTCTCGGCGGCCCCAGGGCCCGCCTGGTACATTTAAGAACAGCTGATCTTAGAACAGTACCCGCCTGTGGTGAGCTATTTACTCTCCCTCTTATTATTGTCGCATCAAACCTAAAAGTTAGGACACATCCTGCTCTGAGTCCAGGCCTCCTCGGAGCTCATGTGAGGTAGAGAAGGCCAAGGGACCTCAGCTGGTAGAGTGAAGAGTTTCCCATAATGATGGCATCTGGGAAGTTGCAAGGCCGTGAGAAGCTTCCTAACCAGGCAACTTGTGCAGTGACACCCCCAGACTTCTCACCAACCTGCCTGCCCGAGGCGGGGGCTGGTCTCTGGCAACAGCCCCCCTCCCAGCTGCTGAGGCCTGATGGGCATGGGAGCTGGTAGGGAAGAGGTGCCTGTCAGTGAGCTGGGGCCCCTACTGGCCACTCAGGAGCTAGGGAGGCTGCAGCTATCTGTCCGCCAGGGAACGGGGCCAGGTGCTGAAACCCCTCCCACCTCCATCCCAGTGCCTGGACCCGAAGGCCAAGCCTGTGCTGACTGCCAGGAGGACAGACCACAGCCTCCACAGCCCACAGCGAGAGAGCGCTGCCAAGCGTTCACAGGGCAGGGGGTCAGGGCAGTGGCGTCACTAGGGTTGATGTCACATACACACACACACACACACACACACACACACACACACACAGAGCCCAGCCCGCCCTGCCCACAAAGCATCCAGGACTACCCCTCCCAGCAGGCTACACGTGGCTCCCCGCAGCTCCTCCCCTCTCTCATTGGCTAAGGCAAAGACCCTCCTCTCTGCCCAATGACAGGCACTGAAGTCCACTGCCTGCATTCTGACTGTCGGGTGACAGGGTGGGGGGTGGAGGGAATGACAAGTTACCGCCCTGGGTGACAGGTGACACCAACCCTAGTGATGCCACTGCCTTGGCAGCCCCTCCCCCAGCAACACCAGCCCACCTGCCACCACTGGGGACCCTGGGGTCATTTTGGTGTCACCCCCTCTAAAAATGTCAGGAGTGCGGTCTGCACCCCCACACACACACCTCCCCCGGTAACGCCACTGGGTCAGGGATGAAGAGGTGAAACAGGCTGGGCTTGGGCTCCAGACTCGCATACACTCATCCCTGGCCTGAGTCACACCACCTGGATAGCAGAAAAACAAAAACCAAACCCATTGCCATCAAGTCCACCTACAGGACAGAGTAGAACTGCCCCATAGGGTTTCCAAGGATTGGTTGGTGGATTCAAACTGCCATCTCTTTGGTTAGTAGCCGAAAGCTTAACCACTGCTCCACCAGGGCTCGTGGATAGCAGAAGGGGCAAGGAAACGGTGGTGTTTGCACCCCGAGGGCCAGGTGTGTCATCCAGATGCCCTGGGCTACTCTTCCTAAGCACAAAAGCCTTGGAGACACAGGCTCTGCTTCAGACTTGTGCTGTGGCTTCCAGGAATTGCTGTTCCTGCCCTGCCACCTGCAGCCCCTCACTTACTACCTCTCTGAGCCTTGACTTCCTGTCTGTGAAATGGGGACCAACCACAGGCATCAGGGCTGTGGAGGACATGGGTGGATGAAAGCTGTCAGCACAAGGGTTTGTGGGAGAACATGTCTATGTGCATGCTAGCCCAGGCACCCAGATGCTGCACCTCAGGATGCTGGGTCCACGGGCAAGGCCTCAGGGGTGAGGGGCAGTGGGGTGCATGCCTGACTCTAGGGAAGCAACTGGGAAGGGGGAGAGATACAGGAGCAGAGCACTTAGCCAGGAAAAAACGAAACCAAACCATTCACCACTGAGTCAGCTTCAACTCATGGCGATCTGATGTGCGTCAGGGTAGAACGGTGCTCCACAGGGTTTTCGATGGCTGATTTTTCAGAAGTACGTCGCCAGGCCTTTCTTCCAAGGCACCTCTAGTGGGCTCAAACCGCCAACCTTTCTGTTAGCAGCCGAGCTCATTAACTGTCTGCACCACCTAGCCAGAAGGCTGCGTTATTTTCCTGCGTAGATGGGAAAGCCTCAGCAGCTCAACAAACCCAGTGCTTTACAGAAATCAGTGTTTAGAAAGAGAAACTATTTACATTTACAAAAATAGAGACCACTGGAAAAAATTAAATAAATAGTAGTTGTGTTTGTCTCTTAGAGTTGCCATAACAAATTGCCACAGGCTGGGTGGCTTAAGATAGCAGAAATTTACTCTCTCACAGTTCTGGAGGCGAAACATCTAAAATCAAGGTGTCAGCAGGAAGAATCCATTCCATGCCTCTCTGCTCTCTCCTCGCTTCTTTTTTTTTTTTTTTTTTTTAATTCTGCTTAAGGTGAAAGTTCACAGAGCAAATTAGTTTCTCATTTAACAATTTATGCACAAATTGTTTTGTGACATTGGTTGCAATCCCAGTGGCGAGTCAACACTCTCCCTTCCTCATCCCCAGTTTCCCCATTTCCATGCATTCCTTTTTCCTGTCCCTTCCAGCCTTCCCGTCTTTGCTTTTGGGCAGGTGATGTCCATTTGTTCTCACTGACATGACTGAGCTAAGAAGCACGCTCCTCATGTGCGTTACTGTTTGTTTTATAGACCTGTGTAATCTTTGGCTGAAGGGTGAACTTCGGGAGTGACCTCAGTTCTGAGTTAAAAGGGTGTCCAGGGGCCATAGTCTCAGGGTTCCTCCAGTCTCTGTCAGACCAGTAAGTCTGATCTTCTTTTGTAAATTTGCATGTTGTTCTACATTTTCTTCCGCTCTGTCCAGGACCCTCTATTGTGATGTCTGTCAGAGCAGTCGGTGGTCTCCTCACTTCTTATGACTCTGTCACCCTTTGGCTTGTACGTGCATCCCTCTAGTCTCCGCCCCTGACTTCACATCACCTCCTCTCTTCCGTGTTTTCCGTGCATCGTAAGTCTCCCCTTCCTTATAAGAATACCAGCCTTTGGGTTTAGGGCCCACCCTAATCCAGTATGACCTCATCTCAATCCTTACCTTAATTATATCTGCAAAGGCCCTATTTCCAAATAAGGTCACATTCTGAGGTTCTGGGTGGGCATGAATTTGAGAAGACACCATTCAACCCACTACAGCTGTTCTTAGCTGCTGTTGAGTCAGCTCTGACTCATGGCGACCTCATGTCCAACAGAAGAAAACATTGCCCAGTCCTGCATCATCCTCGCGATACCGGAATGTTCATTGTTGTGGTTACTGTGCCAATCCACCTCACCATAGGTCTCCTTCACCCTCATGGGCCCTCTACTTCACCAAATGATGTCCTCCTCCAGTGACTGATCCTCCTGACGACATGGCCAAAGCAAGCAAGTCAAACAATGTTCTGTGTGATCCATAAGATTTTCACTGGCTCGTTTTTAGAAGTAGATCAGCAAGCATTTCTTCCTAGTCTGTCTTAGTCTGGAAGCTCCACTGAAACCTGTCCACCGTAGGTGACCCTGCTGATATTGGAAATCCCGGTGGCATAGCTTCCAGCATCACAGCAACACTCAAGCCACCACAATACCACAAACTGACAGATGGGTGGTGAAGCAGTAAAGTAGGGGTGGAAACACAGAGTGCCCGCGAATGACTGACATGTGGGACACACTCAGAGGAGGGGACGTTGACTCCAGCTCTGTCCCACTGTATCCCCCACGGGAGCTGACTTTACTCTGAGGCTCATGAACACGGTCACTGGGATAAGATTTCTCCCTGTCATTCTCCAAAGCTGACCAAGCACCTGCTTGAAAGCCAGGTGGGGACCCTGCAGACGACGGTTCCCTGAATGAGCAGAGACTGCAGAAGGGACGGACACAGAAACCACCGCCTGCCTCCGCGCCCTGAATCAGTCCAATAGCAGCCTCGTCGGTGAAATGTGACACCCACGCTCCATCTGGCCTCTGTCCCCGCCACCCTCGCCCTGCCCAGAATGGTGATCCGTGCCATATGCAGTCTCCCTGTCACGCTCACCACCTCCCTCGGACCCTCCAAGCCCCCCAGCTCCAGGCTCCATCCCAGCATCTGCACCCATTAGGCCCAGGCGCAGCCGCTCACCACAGTTGACTGGTGACCCCTGAAGAGGGGCTAGAAAGGGAAACGACGTCGATCTCTGTTATGGGTTGAATTCTGTCCCCAAAATGACATGCTGATGGTCTCGGGGAACATCTAGCTCAATTGGCATAACACAGTTTGTAAGGACAATGGTCTACATTCTACCTTGGTGAGTAGTGTCTGGGGTCTTAAAAGCCTGTGAGCGGCCATCTAAGATACTCCACTGGTCTCATCCCTTCGGGAGCAAGGGAGAATGAAGAGAACAGGATACAAGGAAAAGATTAGTCCAAAGGACTAATAGTCCACAGCTACCACGGCCTCCCCCGGACTGAGTCCAGTACAGCTAGCTGGTGCCCGGCTACCACCGCTGACTGCTCTGACCAGGATCACAACAGAGGGTTCTGGACAGAGCTGGAGAAGGATGTAGAACATAATTCTAACTCACAAAAAAAAGACCAGATTTACTGGCGTAAAGCAGACTGGAGAAGCCCCGAGAGTATGGCCCCCAGACACCCTCCTAGCTCAGTGGTCAAGTCATCTCCGAGGTTCACCGTTCAGCCTGGGAGTGGACAGCCCCGTAAAACCAAATGGGACTAATGAGGTACAGGAGTACAGTGACAAGGGCCAGAAGGCAGAAGGGAACAAGGAATCTGGTGAGAGGGAACCCAAGGTTGAGTAAGGATACTGTTGATGTGTTGTGAGATTGTTAACCGTTGTCATAGGGCAACATGTGTAGTAACTGTTAAATGAGAAACTAGTTTGTTCTGTAAGCCTTCATCTTAAGTGAGAATAGCAGCACAATTGAAAGAGCGTAGTCAATGTCACTGAACTGTGCATGTAGAAATTTTTGAAATGGTGTATCTTTGGCTATGTGCATTTTCACCAAAAAAAAGTTGAGAAGTTAGAGGGTTGACATGTTGTGGGGTTGTTAACCAATGTCATAAAACAATATGTGTACTACTGTTTCTTGAGAAACTATTTGTTCTGTAAGCCTTCACCTGAAGTACAATAAAATATATATATATATAGCAATAAAAATACAAAATGAATCCATAAAAAAAAAAAAAAAAAAAGATATGCTGAAGTCCTAATCCCAGGCACTTATGATATTGTTTGGACATATGGTCTTTGAAAATGTTTTCATGTTTAGTTAACATGAAGTCATACTGGAGTAGGGTGGGTCCTAATTCAATATGAGCAATGTTCTTATAAAAGAGAAGAGACACAGAGAGACAGACAGGAAAGACAGCCATGGGAAGACATATCTGGGGCCACCAGAAGCTGGGAGAGCCAACATCCTGAATTCAGACTTCTGCCTCCAGAACTGTGAGACAATACGTTTCTGTTGTTTAGAACCACCCACTTTGTAGTTAAGGAGCCCTGGTTGCACAGTGGTTAAGCGCTTGGCTGCAAAAGGTCAAAAGTTCGAATCCACCAGCCACTCGGCAGGAGAAAGACATGGCAGTCTGCTTCCGTAAAGATTTACAGCCTTGGAAACCCTATGGGGCAGTTCCACTCTGTCCTACGGGGTCTCTGTGAGGAGGAATTGACTCTGCAGCAGTGGGTTACTCTGTGGTATTTTGTTACAGCAGTAATAGGAAACGAATATAGAATTGTACCGAATTGTTTCTACAGCAGCACACATTTGCTTTTGTAATATGGGGAAAGTTTTTAAGGCACCCAGATGCCTTCTTCTCCAGAAAGCCCTAGAATCACCCTAGCCAATCAAAGACCGTATGATAATAAAATGATCAATCGATTAGGCAATCAAGTTAGACTCGGAACCCCCAAAACCAAGGCCCCAGCCTTGTTCAAGACCATGTCCTCAGATTCAACCCCAACTCTGGGCACCCAAAAAGGCCCAGGAGGCATTGGTGAAGTGGAGGATGCACAGGTTGGACGTATAGAGGGTCGGGGGGCAGACAGCACCACCTGGAGGCCAGGTGGCAAACGGCCAAGGGCATGGCCACCTTGTACCTGATTAGGGAACCCGGAACCTGTAGCCAGAAGAGGAGAAAGGGGTCATGATAGCCCCCCAACTCCCTGCTCCAGGTCAGGAGCAGGCCGGCAGGGACAAGTTTCAAGGATGAGCTGCACAACCACTCCATCAAAAGAATTTTCCAGTGCTTGGGTCTACCCAGAAATGATCAGATGTCTCTGGAGGGCCAGTGTCCAGGAGTCAGCAGGGGCCGGAGCGGGAGGCCCTCTGAGTCTCCAAGTTTCTGCCTCTCTCTTTTCTCAGGAAGAGCGGAGTGACAACAGTGGCCAGCACAGGAGGCCTGCAGAAGACTCCAGTGCCCACAAGTGACCTCAGTTATTTGCAGAAAAGAATGTACTTGGTGCAAAAAAGGTACCCCCTCGCTTTTGGGGGCACCGTGAAGAAAGGGTCTGGCTAGGAGGGGTAGAGGACAGGTTAGCACCAACCATGCCCACACAGGGTCAAACCGATTCAATCATTTACCCACAGTCACCCAGAGTAAACGCAGTGGAGCCAGGATCCACACCCAGTTGTTCCTGCTGCCTCCCAGAAGGCAAGGGCCCTCCTGACCGGGCCCCATTTACCTCCTGCCAGCTCCCCTATCCCATTATGCCCCCTTTTCTGGTTCTACCATTGGCTCATCCTAAACCGCTCCTGCCCCTCAGGGCCGCTGGCGATGCAAGAGCTTGAAACCAATGATAAATTTCAAATTCTCATGGAATCCAAACTTTCTGGAGCCATGGAGGCTGGATGGACCCCTGAAACTATTGCCCTGAGATAATCTTTAAACCTTAAACCAAAAACATCCCCTCTAGTCTTCTTAAAACCAAACAATAGTTTATATTAATGGGGGAGGAAGAGTTCAGAAAAGGAGGTTGAGAATGGTTGCACAACTCGAAGAATGTAATCATTTGAATTGTACCTGTAGAAATTGTTAAATTTGTGTATGTTCTTCTGTGTATATTCTCAACAACAAAAGTAAAATAAATTATTAAAAAAAAAAAAAAAAAAAAAACCAAACAATAGGTCAGGAGCAACAGTTCCAGGGCCCTGAACCTCAGGGGGTTTAAAGAGAAAGGTAGAGAACCAATCCCTGCCCTCCCTCGCTCCCTTGCCAGCCCCCAGAATGCAAGGTCCTGCCACTCCACCACCAACCCGGAGTAGGGAGCCCAGCGAGGGGGTAGATGATTATGGTGCTCATCCTGACCTCAGCAGCCACAGCTACAACTCCGCCCTGCCCTGCTCCCTGGTCAGTGGCAGGCCCTCGGAACTTTTGCCTGCTAGACAAAGGACATGGTTTGATCCAGTTCTCCTGGAGGTACAGAGGTCTAGACCAGCGCTGCCAACAGAAATCTAACTCCAGCCAGGTTTAGATTCTTTCTGTTCTGCTGCTAACTGAAAGGTTGGAGGTTTAAGTCTACCCAGAAGTACCTTAGAAGAAAGGCCTGGTGATCTGCTCCTGTAAAGATTACAGCCTAGAAAATCCTATGGGGCAGTGCTACTCTGTCACATGGGGTCGCTATGCGGCTCCTAACAACAACCCACCCATTGGCACTGAGTCGATTCTAACCCTTTAGGACAGAGTAGCACTGCCCCGTAGGGTTTCCAAGGCTGTCTTTATGGGAGCAGACTGCCACATCGTTCTCCCGCAGAGCAGCTGGTGGGTTCGAACAGCCAAACTTTCGGTTAGCAGCTGAGCACTTTCACCACTATGCCACCAGGGTTCCCGACAACAGCAACAGTAGCCACATGAAAGAGGTTCAAAAGAAACAGGTGAAATTATTTCGTTTTAGTTTTCTTTTATTGAGGTGAAGTTCACGTGAACATAAAATCAACCGCTTTAGAGGGAATAATTCAGTGGCATTTAGGACCTTCACAATGCTGTGCAACCACCACTTCTATCTAGTTCCAGAACATTCTCATCACCCCAAGAGGAAGGCCCATGCCCGTTAAGCAGTCGCTCCCCAGGGACTCTTCCCCAGCCCCTGGCAACCACTGATTTTCTATGTCTACGGATTTGCCTATTCTGGATAGTCCATATAAATGGAAATCATACATTATGCGACCTCTTGTGTTTGGCATCTTTCAATGAACATAATGTTTTTGAGGTTTATCAATATTGTGGCATCTATCGATACTTCACTCCTTTTTATGGTTGAGTACTAGCCTACTGTGTGGATATGCCACATTTTGTTTATGCACTCATTCATTATTGGACACTTGGGTTGTTTCTACCTTTTGGCTGTTGTGAAGGGTGTTATGAACATTCACGGACAAGTATCTCTTTGAACACCTATTTTCAATTCTTTGGGGTATAGACCGAGGAGTGTAATTGCTGGGTCATATGGTAGTTCTGGAAACCCTGGTGGCATAGTGGTTAAGAGCTACGGCTGCTAACCAAAAGGTCAGCAGTTTGAATCCACCACGTGCTCCTTGGAAACCCTATGGGGCAGTGCTATTCTGTCTCACAGGGTCGCTATGAGTTGGAATCAACTCGATGGCAATGGGTTTGGGTTTTTGTTTTGGTATGGTAGTTCTAGATTTAACTTTTTGAGGAAGGTAGAATTATTTTCACCGTTCATCTTGTCAGTTTGTAGTACTGTGGTGGCTTGTGTGTGGCTATGATGCTGGAATCTATGTCACTGGTATTTCAAATACCAGCAGGGTCATCCATAGTGGACAGGTTTCAGTGGAGCTTCCAGACCAAGACAGACTAAGAAGAAGAACCAGAATGCTCCTTAGAAGCGAGGATGTGGACACTTCATCTTACTTTAGACATGTTATCAAGAGAGACCAGTCCCTGGAGAAAGACATCATGCTTGGTAAAGTAGCAAGTCAGTGAAAAACAGGAAGACCCTCAATGACATGGACTGACACGGTGGCTGCAACAATGGGCTCAAATATGCCTACCATTGTGAGGGTGGCAGAGGACCAGGCAACGTTTCATTCTGTTGTATACGGGATCACTATGGGTCAGAACCACCGGCACCTAACAACAACAAAATTATTTTGAATGTTACTTTTATTTAACACAATATATACAAAATGTTGTCATTTCAAAATGTAATCAACATAAACATATTCAGTGAGATATTTTATGCTCTTTATTCCGTGCAAGTCTGAAATCCGATATGTATCTTAACACTCAGAGCACATCTGGATTGCAACCAGCCACATTCCATGTCCTGGAAAGTCACATGTGGCTCACGGTGATTGTCTGGACAGCGCAGGCCTAGACTCACACTCCTGGGAACATTCTGGAACTCTGTTGTGCCTGGAGGGTCATCCCTCACCACCGACCGCTAGTGTCTCCGTGCAGCCATCTCTCGACTCTGAGGACCTGGTGAGGTCAGCAACGCAAGGATTAAGCAGGCGGCTCCTGGACAGGAAGGTCCAATAGACCCTCTTCTAACCCCTGTTCTGCCACCTCTAGGGTTCACTGTACCACTCCACTCCACAGTTGCCCCACGCAGAACTTAGAGCCCCCAGTCATAGAATCGAAGGAACATGTTTGTGCATACGTGCGTATGCATGTACGTGTACACAGATCCCTGCCCCCCCCAAGCACCAGGACAACTGCTGTGTCTGTGCAGGGGGCCCCAACCCCAGCAGCCCCTCAGTCCTCTGACAGTGATGATAAAGCAAGAGAACATGGTGTGTACTGAGTGCCGAAAGGAAGGGAATCACCTGGGAGGAGGCGGGACCCAGCAATCCTGCAGGAATCCCAGCTGTGACAGGGAACCATGTGGGGCCTCCTGACTGCCTGGGTAGGGGGTCACTCATTGGACTTCTCCCATGGGCGGTGCTGAGCTGGGGCAGGGACAGAGAGGGCAGCCTGGCCTTCCCTGGTCCAGGGTTCCCAAAGGGCAGGGAGGGCTCCTAGTCAACCCACTAGAGGTCTCTACAGAGTTGCTTCCCAGGAGATGCTTGTAGTCTCCAGAAGACCCGGCCAGACCTCAGGCCACCCAGGCCGTGCAACTGACTCACTTGTCTCGGTGACGGCCTGACGGTACGGGGGAGAGAGTGGCCTGTAAATATAGCTCAGGCACCATCTGATGCGGGGCCATGGCCACGTGTGCTCCTGTCTGTGCCAACAGGCAGGATGCCAGCACCCGCCGCGGCCCACCCCCTCATGCCTGCCCTCGCAGCCCAGAACAGTCCCAGGCTCAGACATTTCGGCGTTCTGTGAACGTGAGCTATAAAAAGAACTGTAGGGCAGGCAGAGGGGTGGGGAATGGCCACCAGCTTGCTAAAAGATGCCACCCCCGCATGCCCCTGCCACCGCAAACACACGCCCACAAATGCACGCAGACACTCTGTGACAAAGCCCGCTTTAGAACCAGAGAAGGAGGCCAGCCAACTGGGGGAAAGCCAAGACTTGCCTCTCTCCTTGGGCAAATCTCAGCCCTAGAAATTGCAAGTCGTGCACATGTCCCGAGTGGAGGCAGGACAAGCTTGCCCTAACCACGCTCTCAGCAATGGCGCCACGGGGCTCTGGCTGCCGGCCCCAACCTGGCCCTCCCAGGCTCTGGATGTGAGTGCAGGATGGCCATGGAGGCGATGGCACCATCGAGGCCTCGTCTCCCTCCACCCCACTTTCACTTGGCCACAGGGCTGGACTTCTGCCCCGGAAGCCCTCCCTCCTCGGGTCTGGGCAACTGCAGCCATGCCCACCAGCCTTCACACAGCACCCACCTCCTGCCTCAGACCACCCACCCTTTCCTCTGCTTTTCTCCGCCCCACCCGCTGTCACTCAGCATAATGTTCTCGAGGCTCATTCATGTTGTAGCATGTAGCATGTAGAATTTCATTTCTCTTTGTTGTTGTCGTCAGGTGCCATTGAGTCGGTTCCGACTCATAGCGACCCTATGTACAGCAGAACGAAACACCACCTGGCCCTGCACCATCCTCACAATCGCTATGCTTGAGCCCATTGTTGCAGCCCTTGTGTCAATCTGTCTTGTTGAGGGTCTTCCTCTTTTTCGATAACCCTCTACTTTACCAAGCTTGATGTTCTTCTTCAGGGACTGATTCCTCCTGATAATACGTCCAAAGTATGTGAGATATAGTCTCTCCATTCTTGCTTCTAAGGAGCATTCTGGTTGTACCTCTTCCAAGACAGATTTGTTTGTTCTTTTGGCAGTCTGTGGTGTAGTCAATATTCTTCGCCAACAGCACAATTCAAAGACGTCAATTCTTCTTCAGTCTTCCTTACTCATTGTCCGGCTTTTGCATACATATGAGGCAATTGAAAACACCATGGCTTGGGTCAGTCGAACCTTAGTCTTCAAGGTGACATCTTTGCTTTTTAACCCTTTACAGAGGTCTTTTGCAGCAGATTTGCCCAAATGTGATGCGTCTTTTGATTTGTTGACTGCTGCTTCCATGGGTGTTGATTGTGGATCCAAGTGGAATGAAATCTTTAACAACTTCAGTCTTTTCTGCGTTTATCACGATGTTGTCTATTGAGGAGCTCTGACGGTGCAGTGGTTAAGAGTTTGGCTACTAACCAAAAAGGTTGGCAGTTGGAATCCACTGGCCGCTCCTTGGAAACTCGATGGGGCAGTTCTACTCTGTCCTACAAGGTCAATAGGAGTTAGAATCGTCTTGACAGCAGTGGGTTTCATTTCTCTTTACGGCTGAGTAATATTCCATGGTATGTATAGACCTCATACTGTTTATCCATAATCTGTTGATGGACTCTTGGGTTGTCTCTGTCTTAGCCAGTGAGCTTTTACACTTGGAAGTCTGAGCATGCCTGCTCTCCTGAGCCTTCACCAGCTCCCTGTGGCCCTCAGGATAAGGGCCAAATAGGCTTAACCAGAGTGCCAGGCAGGGTAACTTGCATATGAGTCCTCTAAATTTGCTCCTTCTCAGGGCCTCTTTCCCTGTGTGGGTATATCTCCTTACTTCCCCTTTCTACCAGACCCTTTGTCCTTCAGGCTTCAGGGACACCTTCTCCACCCTTCTGATGCGCTCGGTCGCCTGCAGGGCTCTGAGTCACTCCTTCACAGCACATCCCAGTTGTGATTAATCACTTCTGTGCTTTTTTTCTTTTTGGCTTGTTTATGTGTTCTCTGCCTCCCCCATCTGACTGTGAGTTTATGTGTTCTCTGATTCCCCTATCTGACTGTGAGTTTATGTACTCTGCCTCACCCACCTGACTGAGCGTTTATATACTCTCTGCCTCCCCTCTCTGACTGCGAGTTTATGGCTTTTCTGCCTCCCCCATCATCTGACTAAAAGTTTATGTCCTTTCTGCTTCTCCTGTCTGACTGCAAATTTATATACTCTGACTCCCCCTTCTGACTGCAAGCTCCATGAGGGCAGGCACAGTGTCCATCTTATTGCCCTGCATCCCCAGCTCCTTGGCCTATGCCTGGCACACAGCTGGTGCTCAAGAAATCATTGAAGGAATGACAGAAAGTGCCAGCCACATGAAGGTGAAGGGAGAAGCCGGCTGTGCAAGAATGGAGAGACTACATCTCACATACTTTGGACACATTATCAGGAGGAATCAGTCCCTGAAGAACGTCGAGCTTGGTAAAGTAGAGGGTTAGCGAAAAAGAGGAAGACCCTCAACAAGATAGATTGACACAAGGGCTGCAACAATGGGCTCAAGCATAGCGATTGTGAGGATGGTGCAGGGCCAGGTGGTGTTTCGTTCTGCTGTACATAGGGTCGCTATGAGTCGGAACCGACTCAACGGCACCTGACGACAACAACAACAAAGAGAAATGAAATTCTACATGCTACATGTCACAACGTGAATGAGCCTCGAGAACATTATGCTGAGTGACAGCGGCTGGGGTGGAGAAAAGCAGAGGAAAGGAGAAATATGTAGCAGTAGACTGGACAGGGCCTGGGGATTGGTTAGGTGGCAGGCACTCCCAGGTCCTGCCCTACCCACCACCAGGGGGCGAGTCAGCACAGTGATCCTGCCTCCTGATCCCTGCTCTGAGCCAATCCTGAGAGTGGATGTTTCCAAGTGGCTCTAGGGCCTGGCAACAAGCAGGACACTTCCCCACAGCCAGGAGGCCACATCCACCTGTGAAGAGAGTGGCCCTGGTAGATTCAAACCAAACCCATTGGCATCAAGTCGATTCCGACTCATAGCAACCCTGAGGACAGAATAGAACTGCCCCATAGGTTTTCAAGGAGCGGCTGGTGGATTTGAACTACCAGTCTTCTGGTTAGCAGCTGTATTACTTGACCACTGAGCCACCAGGGCTCCTGGCCCTGTAGGGGTAGGGGTTAACACTGGGATGGCTGCCTCTCACCGCACAAACCTGTAAATCCTTTTACTTGAAGTCAGAATGAAATCTTGAAACACCTAGGCCTTGGTCACTTGCTTTTTTCTATTTTTTTTTAAATTGAGGTAAAATTCACTTAACATAAAATTAACTGTTGATCATTTTAAAGTGAACAATTCCGTGGCATTTACTACATTCACAGTGTTGTAGGAACACTACCTCTATCACCCTAAAGGGAAACCCTACATCCAATAGCAGTCACTCCTCTGGTGGTGCAATGGTTAAGCATTGGGCTGCTAACCAAAAGGCTCGTGGTTCAAACCCACTCAGTAGCTCTGCAGGATAAAGACCTGGTAATCTGCTCCTGTAAACCATATTCTCCGACCACCCTATCCCAACTGAAAGCAAGTTCACAAAGACAGGAACCCATCTATCTAGCCTAGGGGTCTGCTAATTTCTGTAAAGGGCCACATAGGAAATATTTTCAGCTCTGTGGACCTGAAGGTCTGGGTCAAGGCAGCCAGAGACAATATGTACATGAATGAGTGTGACTGTGTGTCAATAAAACTTTATTGATAACACTTGGATTTAAATTTCATAGATTTTTTTATGTATCACAGAACATTTTTCTTTTTTTGTTTTCAACCATTAAAAACCATAAAAACCATTCTTAGTCTGAGGGTCCTAGAGGAACAGCTGGGGTGGATCTGGCCCTGTGCAGCCCCCCGTCCAGTTTTTGTGTCAGGTACGGCACAGCCTGGGCCATGCATGGGCAGTTGTCACATGAGTGAAGAGATGATGCATGAACGGTGTGACAGGTGCACACTGAGTTGCAGGCAGTGGGGCCAGCAGCAAACCCTGGAACCATCACTTCTTTCCTCAGTGACCTGGAGAAAGTGGCTTAACCTCTCTGGGCCTCAGGTTCTCAGCTGTGAACAGTCCTGACACTGGCCTGGCTGGCTTCTTGTGAAGACTGGAAACAGCGGCTGTATACACACCTGGTGCCAGCTGGCGGCCTTCGCATTTTCCACGTGGCCACGCTCAGCACGCCCACGACTTCTGCCACGACTCCACTCCCAGGGCCTCCCCCGGGCCTCCCACCGTGTCCGGCTTCCTGGGACCCCCGGGAAACAAACTGGGAAGCTCTGTCTTTAAGCGTGAGGAGGTAGGACCCTCCTCATACCGCACCAGCTCAGAGCCCTGGCCTCCTTCCTCCGGCAGGCCGGCGCCACCACACACAGTCTCCTCCTGGCCTAAATATATTTCGACCTCAGCCATGTTCCACGCCCCACGCTCATTTCCGCCTTCCTGCCCTAGCATGAAGCCGAGAAAAAAAATCCCACTTCCACCTTCAAAGAGGCACCGGAGAGGAGAAGAGGAGGGAAGGGAGGGGTCAGGACAACGCTGATCTGCGATGTGACCCCCAGGGCCCTAGCCATGATGGAAATGCTGGGGAGGTAGAGGATGCAGGAGCCCCCACCCTGCACCCCGCTTCTGGCCGCAGGTCAGTAGCTCCGTTGAGTCACCGTTCCGGCAGCCGCTGGCTTGGAGCCAGGGCTCAGTGGACTGGAGGCGGGAACACCTACTTTAGCCTCTGGTTTCCCCTCTGTGCTCACGGGGGCCAGGTGTCTTAGAGCTCAAGCCCAGCACCCACTTGAAAATCTGGAGGCTAGGTCTGGGTCGGGTCTCCCCACCCCCTCGGGCTCTGGCGTCCTGGCCAGGCCTGCCTCTGCTGCTGCCGCCCCCGCCACCCAGCCCTGGGAACCAGGAAGGAGGCAAAGGGTGGCCTGTCTCCACCCACCGGGAGCTCTGATCACACCACCGCCTAGCAGGCCCACCCACCAGGGGCTGGGAACAGGGCCGCCCTCCCTCCAGGGTGAAGGGGCTGAGCAACATGAAGTGACCCTGCCCAGACCAGGCCCTGCCAGTGCCCCCTCCCGCAGATGCCCTGAATCTGCCAGTCACCTCACCATGGGGGCTCAAGCCAGGCCAAGTTGTCCTCTACCCTAATATTTGGGAAAACGCACACACACACATACACACAGTATCACTTTCCAGGTTGGCAGGTGTGTGAAGAAGGAGCCCTAGAGGCACAATGATTAAGTGCTCGGCAATCTGTTCCTGTTCCATAAAGACTTACAGCCTCGGAAACCCTGGGGGCAGTTCTACTCTGTCATACAGTGTGGCTATGAGTCGATTAACTCAACAGCACTCAACAACAGGTGTGTGGAAAGGCAGGACAGCCTAAGGAAGGAGTGAGCCTGCCCCCCACCCCACACCTACATTCAGCAATGTCTGGAGGCATTTGTGGTTGTCACACCTTGAGGGGGAGGGTGCTGCTGGCATGGAGTAGGTCGAAGGCTGGGATGCTGCTGCACACCTTAAAGTGCACACGAACGACCCCCACCACAGAGAATGACCCAGCCCAGTGTCAATAGTTGAGGAACCCTGACGTAGACTCCAGAGTCACAGTGTTGTTCTTGTTAGGTGCCATTGAGTCAGTTCCAACTCATGGCAACCCTCTGTACAACAGAATGAAACACTGCCCAGTCCTGTGCCATCCTCACCATCATTGCTATGCCTGAGCCCACTGTTGCAGCCACTGTGTCAGCCTATCTCGTCAAGGGTCTTCCTCTCTTTCGATGACCCTCTACTTTACCAAGCATGACGTCCTTCTCCAGGGACTGGTACCTCCTGATAACATGTTCAAAGTCTGTGAGATGAAGTCTTGCCATCCTCACTTCTAGGGAGCATTCTGGCTGTACTTCTTCCAAGACAGATGTGTTCGTTCTTCTGGAAGTCCATGGTATATTCAGTATTCTTCGCCAACACCATTATTCAAAGGCATCAATTCTTCTTCGATCTTCTTTATTCATTGTTCACCTTTTGCGTGCGTATGAGGTGATTGGAAATACCAGAGTTACAGCACCTGGGTTCAAATCCAGACTCTGCCACTTTTTAGATGTTAAGACTGTAGGCAAGTTACCTAGCCTCTCTGTGCCTCGGTTTCCTTAAGGTAAAATGAGGATAATAATTCCCATAATAAATCCCTATTATGAGGACTAGATGGGTTAGTACAGGTGGGGTGCTTAAGGCAGTAAGCAAGAGCTTTTAGGATTATTGTTACTCTTAAGGCCTTAAGCTTCACGACAGAGTTCAAATGTGACACAGATCAGCTAAACTCATCAAGGCCCTCCCAGAACCTCCTTGGCTCCTGTGCTCAGCAGGGATCATACATTGCTTGCCTGGGGGGCTGCCTGTCCCCTGAGTCACTGGGGGTTAGAGAGGAAGCCTCAATGTGCACTCAGGTCCTAGCGGTGCTCAGTCAGCCCACATGAGAGCGTGGGGTCCTGCCGGAGCCTGGAAGGGGCATGAAGAGAGCAGAACACCTCGTTCTTGGGCACCAGAGATGAGTGGGCTGAAACTGGGCTGAGGCACAACGGGAGATGCAGGAGGACATTTCAGGGAGGAAGGGGGATTCTGGCTGCCTGAGCACGGAGCGTACAGAAGACCAGCTGCCTGGTGCCTGACTAGCCTGGGGAGTGGCAGGCAGGGAGATTCTAACAGAATCTTCCCAGATTTCCAGGAGAATGTCCAGGCCAGCTGCAAGGAGGCAAAGTCACCGAGAGCAGGGAACAGGTCAATCAGGGGAGCCTCTGGGGCAGCCAGAGGGTTGTTGTTGTTAGCTGACATGGAGTCGGCCTGACTCATGTTGACCTCATGCACAATGAGATGGGACTGTTGTAATGCGTAGGGTTTTCATTGGCTGATTTTTCGGAAGTAGATCATCAGGCCTTTCTTCCTAGTCTGTCTTAGTCTGGAAGCTCTGCTGAAATCTGTTCTGCATTGTTTAAAAAAAAAAAAAAAATCAAAGCACAAAGAAATTAAAACACAGAGTTTATTTGAGCAGTTATTCTATATGCACATACAGAGACCATTCTGATTCTGAAAAAAACAAATGGCTCAGTGTAGGCTGGTTACAAGGAAGCTTACAAAGGCAAGAGAAGAATCGAAAATCAACCACTGGCTGATCATAATGTGATTGATTGAACTCTGCTCCCCCCTACTGATCTCAGCTGACAGCAGGTTACTAGATGGTCACTGGCCTGGGGCAGGGGTAGTCATTTGCACAAATCTTTAGGTGTAATTTGGAGATTTTTAAAATGATAGAAGATATGTCATCTCTCAGGAAGCAAGGGAAATTACCTAAAGTTACATTCTTTGCATTAGATAAACCCTAAGCTAGTTTACGGTAACAAATGTCTTTGTCACAAAGGAGTTTGCAAAGATTTAATCACTGTGTCAAACTCTGCCTCAGTTTGCTTATTATTAACGCTCCTTCAAGCCGAGGGTGAGAGAAAAAGGAAGACCCTCAACGAGATAGATTGACACAGTGGCTGCAACAATGGGCTCAAAAATCGCAACGATTGTGAGGATGGCACAGGACCAGGCAGTGTGTCCTGGTGTACATGGGGTGGCTATGAGTTGGAACTGACTTGATGGCACCTAACAACAACAAGGCTAGAAAAAGGAGCCCTGGTGGTGCAGTGGTTAAAGAGTTTGGCTGCTAACTGAAAGGCTGGTGGTTCAAACCCACCAGCCGCCCCTTGGGAGAAAAATGTGGCAGTGTGCTCCCGTAAAGATTATAGGCCTGGAAACCTCATGGTTTCCATACCTTATTGGGTTGCTGGGAGTCAGGATTGAGTCAATGGCAACTGGTCTGATTTGTTTTTTTTAAGGCCTGAAAAAAATGTTGCAAAGTACTTTAGCAGTTCCTGGGGGGAAAAAAAATAATGTTTCATGGGTTTTGGGGGGGCCAGGCTTTTATTGTTAATTTTGGGCTCATGAGTAAGAGATACCCCTTAAAATCAAGTAAGCTGTCTGTAATATTTTTTTTCCACAGCATCAGCAACAAGCCAGATGGGTGGTGGCTAGGCATGAAGTGTGTTGGCTGGGAATCAAACCCTGGTCTCCCAAATGAAAGGGGAGAATTCTACCACTGAACCACCATTGACCCTAGCTGGAGGGTGGGGAAGATAATTCCCAGAAGCCTGGTGTTTCCCCTGTGGAAGACTGCACCTTGTTGAGCAAACCTAGCCTGGCTGTCCGGTCTGACCAGAAGCCCAACCCTGCCTGCCAGGCCCACACTTAAGGCATGTGGCTGTGGGGGTGGAAAGGATAGGAACCTCCCAATCCTCAGGGACAGGGCTAGCTTCCTCACAGTGGAACCACTGGGAAGTTGGGCAACTTGAGTACCCTCCAGGGAAGTCCAGAGAGTCCTGGGAAAGAAGTACTGGAGAGAAAGGAAGGAGGAAGCTGGGAAACAATGAGGAAGGCAGCCTGGTGCCTCTAGAGACTTCCAAAGACCTGAGGACAGCTCCCTCCCCTGCAACCTTCCCCCAACCACCGCCCTGACTGGTGGCCTCAACTGCTTCAGACAGACTCACTCGCTGAGGGGAAGGACTTGGAGTTCCTAGTGCAGCCCCCTCCTGCAGCCTCAGTTACTCCTTCCGAACTGACTTCTCACCCAGCCCTCTCAGAAGGGAATTCCTCTCCCAAAACAACAGGCCAGCATTGTGAGCATTCCAGTGTCTGTTTATAAGGCCGCCGTGGCGAGAATGAGCTGGGCAATACTTGGAAGGCAGTGCTGGAGACTTGTGCTGCCTCTCCCAGGACACATCCCAAGGGGAAAAGGGTCCCAAGAGCCCCCACTCCATCCACTCCACTTCTGAGAGCTGCAGCCAGCAGGGACCAAGCAGTGAGTCATTGCAGGCTTGCTTCAGCCTTCCCGGTGGCGAAAAGCCAGGACAAGTTCATTCCAGAAGGGTGGGCTTAGG
>NW_004444194.1:1665115-1704101 GCF_000243295.1 Trichechus manatus latirostris
GGGGGCAGGGAGGGGCCTCATTGGAGGCTTGGTGGCAGAGGGCTGGCCGGGCCTGGGCTCCTGAGTAGACCAGGCCCCAGGTATGGGGCCCAGCCAGGTCCCTCTGGCTTCTAAAACTCCCCTAGCAAGGCAGCTGCCTATGGTCCCTCCCCAGTCTCAGTTCTAAATGGTGAAGCCATGAAACATTTCCTGCTCGTTCAGCCTGGGGGGTGTGGAGAGGGGACAGTAGCAGCTTTTCCAGTCTAGCAGTGTGTTTTTGCTCAGTGTATATAATGATGGCAAAAAAACTTTGTCCTTGTCTAGCCCCTGGGCTGAGCATGCACAAATTGGCCCCCCGGGGATGTTTATACTCAGAGGAAGGGAGAGGAAAGATGGTACAAAGTCACCCAGCCAGTGGGTTTTAAAACAGCAGAGAGAGCCAGGTGGCAGTCAGCCGTGGCCCAAGGAGAGCAAGGGCAGCCTGGGGGAATGGCAAGGGACCTGGGGTGGAGCTCTGTGACCAGGAGACAAGAGCAGGCCTAAGGAATGCCCCCGCCCCACAGGACAAAAGTCCTGCTTCCCCAAATCTGGAGAGGAAAAGAAACAATGGATTTTGCTTTACTAGATGTGTGACCCTGAGCAAGTTACTGCAACTGTGCTGCAGTTTCCTCATCTGTAAAATGGGTCGAAGGAAAGTGCCTGCTTTAATCATGACTCAGGCTTACGTCAAGGGCAAGCTGCTATGTAGAAACAGCCCAGCACTGGCTCCTCATAAGCCTCAGTAGTTGGCGCTTAACTGCAAAGGGAGCGTGATCTGTTGGTAACTAACCTGAAGCCCCCAGGCAGGTGCTGGCTCACAAGACGGGACTCAGGGGACCTACGGGCACTTCTTAGACTGGCTCTGTACATGGGAAATGTGCATGAAGCCTCAATTAACACAACGTGTTTTCCCAGGGCTACAGGGAGCAACAAACCGTTTCCAAGGCTCTCTGCCCCTCCAGTAGCCCCTGTACCGGCCTGGGCTACCACTCACCGTTAGAAAACTGCCCCAGCCCAGGGAAACTGAGGCCCACGCTGCCGAGAGAACTGGCTTAGGGCGCGAGACTTCGGCCGGGCAACCGGAGCAGTGGCTGGCAATCATGCTGCACCTTAGAGCCACCTGGGACGCCTGGGTCTCCCGCCCCACCCCCAGAGATTCCGGTGTAACCAGTTTGGGAGGCAGCCTGGGAGTTCTTAGAGCTAGGCAGAACGCTCTTCTCCGCTGGCCACGCCCTCAGTCAGAGGGGCAAAGGGACAGGGCTGTGACTTCACCGAAGAGGGGAAGTTCTGCATTCGCCTGTTACCCAACCAATCACTTTCACAAGCAAAACCTCAGGCAGGAGAAAAACAGCTACCAGATGCCTGCTCTGTAAACCCCCTCACACCCAACGAGGTTGACCGTGGCCGCAGAATCGCCCAGCAGCTGCACCCCGAGGGAAGGGTTAACAGGAAGCGCCTGGGCGTCCCCCAGCCACAGATGCGCCATTGTTCTCCTGTCCGCCCCCTCCCCCTCGTCGAGGACCCTCCGGGAAGCCCCTTCAAAGGGGCCCGGACGTCTCTCCAGGCTGCTGGCCAGCCCGTCGGGACAGCGAGCAGAGTAAAAAGGAAACCGGCCGGGCGGTGCTGGGGCAGGCACAGCAGCTGCCGCCGCCTCGGTTCTCGAGAGGTTTCCGAGGAGAGGGGGTGGGCAGCCCTACCCGCAGCCCTACCCGCAGCCCCCATCTGGAAGACAGAAGGGCTTTGATCTCCGGCCACCTCACCCCAATCCGCGGGCGCGCGCGCACACACACACACCCACACCCACACACACACCCCCAAGGTCAGAGTTTCACACTCCAGCCCGCGCCATACGTCCGAACTGCCGGCTTTTTCTGATTAGTAGGTTCTGGTGGGGGCGGTGTGCTTCGGCTGCGGCCTGGATTGGGGGCGGGGACGGGGGCGGGGGCGGGGGCGGGGGCGGAGGGAGGAGGAGAGCTGTTAGTAATTCTCTGGAAGCCCTCGGGGGCGGGCAGGGCAAGGGTGAGCAGCTGGCAACCAGATGTGGGTGGACGGGCTGAGGAGGAAATTAACTGGTGCCAGTCGGGTGGCGGGCGGGGAAGACAGGACCCCAGGGACCCTGGCGAGCCACCTTGGCGAGGGACGGTTAAGGGGACAGTGACTGCCGAGATGATTTCTTATCTGAGCCAACAATGTGCTGGCGCGGGGGGGCTGTTGATCTGGGACCAAGTGGGCCAGGAGGCTGCAAAGTAGGCGGCAGGGCTGGGGCGCAATCACATTTCTGCAGAGAAGGCCAGGCAGGGAGCTCGGTAGGGACGGCCTCAAGTCTGGACAGGGACATGGAGGACCTCGGCCCTGGGTTTAGCTCTCCTGGGAACGAATTTAGGGAGACCCAAGCTCCCCTTGTAGTCCCTGGGTGGTGCAAACGGCTAAGCGCTCAGCATAAGGTTGGCAGTTCGAACCCACCCAGAGGCATCTTGGAAGAAAGGCCGGGCAATCTGCTTTTGAAAGGTCACAGTCTTGAAAACCCTGTGGAGCGCATTTCCACTCCCCACACATGGGGTCGCCCTGAGTTGGAGCCGGACTCTACTGCAACTAACAATAAGAAACTTCTCTTAACACAGAGGTGGGTGGGATAAGCCCCTAGGGTGAGCCTCAGGAATCAGATATGAAATCCCCTAGTTGGAGATCCCCTGAACACAGCGCGGGGCGGGGGGGTGGTGTTGATCTCTCTAGACACAGATGTAGGGGGAGCTGGCTCCCCTGGACACAGGTGTGGAAGTCTGAGCGCCCCTAGACACAAGTGTGGAGAATCTCAGCGCCTCCGGACACAGGTATGAAAGCTATGGGCTCTTCTGGACACAGCAGTGCGGGGATCTAGGCTTTCCTGGACACGTGGGGGGCTTCAGCAGCCTCCAGGACAATGGGAGCCAAGAGTTGGTAGCGTGAGTCACAAACTCCGCAAGCCTTATTTCCCTTCCGCTTTCTCCGCCATTTACTTGATTCCGCGCAGACCGGCTGCCTCTGCCCGGCAGACGCGAAAACGCCCCCCAGCCAGGCGCGCCCCACACCGCCTCCACCTCAGTCTTCCCGCGCGGCACGTAAGTCCCGCCCCCGCGGCCGAGGGGCGGGCGCTGCTAGGGGTCATGAGGAAGAGGAGGGGGAGGAGCCACGCGCCGAGGGGCTGGGCGGAATCCGGTAGGGACGGGTTTGGGGGCGAGAGGCGGGGCCCTGGCCACTGAGGAAACCCGGAGTTCTTGGATTGGCGCGTTGCAGCGTGCGGGGGCAGGTCCAGGGGGAAGAGCGCGGGGCGGGGATAATTTGCATGCTCCGCCCCCTATGATTGACACCCGATCGCTCCGTCCTGCCCACCGCTTACTTAGCCCCGCGCTCCCGGCCTCCGACTCAAATTTCTCAGCCGAGACCCAGCCCCGCCCCGCTCGGTTAGCAACTGGGCCAAGGCCTGCGGGCGTCCCCCGTCGTGCAGGCGGGCCTCGCCCAGGTTCCTGGAACCAGCGAAACCAGCCTTGACAGCTGCTTCTGGACTAGTCCCGACCGCGACCTGGCCCTTTCCCAGCTGGGCGGGGCTAAACTGGGGCGCCAATCTCTTGGGTCCAGCGCCGCGGAGCGGGAAAAGACCTAGGAATTGGGGACACGACTAGAGCTCTCTCCTTCTTGCTTTCCTGCAGCGCGATCCTCTCTGGGCCTCAGTTTCCCGACTGTAAGAAGTGGAAGTTAAGAGGACTTAACTTGCGGGACACTTGCAAATGCATTATTCGTTCACAAACCACTTCGCGCGCACCTGCTCTGCCCAGCACCCGCCCTCGGAGGTCAAAGGCTAGGAGGCAAATAAAGTCAGAAACCAGGTAAAATTGCAGTTGTGATAAGTACTAGGGGAAAAAAAAGCTCTTGATCAGAATGCCAATGAATATAGGGACCTTGGACCAAGATGGGGGGCAGTTAAGGAACCTTCCCAGAGGATTTGACCCTGAGCTGAATTGGGTTAACTAGGTGAACAGGAGAGGGGAAAGAGTTCTAGGCTGGGAAAATAGTAGCAAATACGAGGAACAAAAGCAGGTCAGTGTGGCAGGAGGGTGATGCAAGATCAGGCCAGAGATGGCCGGTCTCGGTCATACCGGGCCTTTTGGATAATCATAAGAGCAGAATTTTCCTGACTCTGGGACTGTGGTCAAAGTCTTACACTGGCTACTGCTTCTGCAGGATTTTAAGACATTGTTTTGTTTCCCCAGTAATTTTTTAAACTGTTACCTTCTAAATATGGTGAGTGCGTTAAATTAAAGAAAAATATGAGGTAAATAATAGTATAGCTGTTATACCAGTTGATTCTGACTCGCGTGTCAGAGTAGAACTGTGCTCCATAAGGTTTTCAGTGGCTGTTTTTTCCAGAAATAGTTCTCCAGGCCGTTCTTCCAAAGCAACTCTGTGTAGACTCGAACCTTCAACTTTTTGGTTAGCACCCAAGCGTGTTACTTACTTGTACCACACAGGGACTCTACAGTCTTTACAGATATAGCAAAAATCCTGACCCTTGACCATCTGAAGTTTGGAAAATGCTAAGAGCTGCGGGAAGCCATTGATTAAATGATATAATAAGTACTAAACACTTAGCCCCTGCTTACTCAAGACAACCTTATTCACTCATTCAGGCCTGGGCTGGGTATTCATGGAACCGGCATTTGAATCCGAGAGCAGCTGCTAAGTGGAACATTAATATATCATTTCAGATGGTGACCAGTGCTCTAAGGACACTTGACGTAGCATAAGGAAGCAGAGTGACAGAGAGGGGCAAAATTTTAGATCAGGTAGGCAAAGAAGGCCTCCAGGAGTTGATATTTCAGCAGAAACCTGAAGAAAGTGGGAATTGGTGGGTGTCTGGGAGAAGAGCTTTCCAGGCAGAAGGCACAGCAAGTGCAAAGCCCTGAGGTTGGATCACACTTGGCCTGTTCTCCAAGCAGAAAGAAGGCCAGTGTGGATCCAGTTTGTTTTGTAAGATCTGTAAGGCTGCGGTGTAGACTACGTTGGGGGAGGGTGGCAAGGAGGAGACTAGTCCAGGTGAGAGGTCTTGGAAGCTCAAACCAGGCTGGGAGCCAGGAAGGTGGGAAAAGTGGACAGGCCTGGAGTGAGACAAGAGATGGAGGTGACACCACCTGCTCCTGGTTGAGATGTGAGGGAAAGAGTTAAAAAGGGAGCTGAGGAGGACCCTTCTATTGGAAGGCTGGCATTACCACTCACTGCGGTGGAGTGGCAGGGAAGAGCAAGAATCCTCCATGGGCACTGTTACACTTGGGATACCTCAGACCCCCACAAGGAGAGGTGGGAGGTCAGTGAGGAGGTCCAGGCTGGAGAGCTAATTTGAGAGTCAGCGTTTTTTTCCCAGTTGTCATGGAGTCAATTCTAACTCATGTGTATCAGAGTAGAATTGTGCTCCACAGGGTTTTCAATGGCTGATTTTTCAGAAGTAGATTACCAGGCCTTTCCCCCAAGGCTCCTCCAACCTTTCAGTGAGCAGTCGAGCGCATTAGCGAGTGCACCGCGAGGGGACTTCTGGGAGTCAGCATAGAGTAGATGCGGCATTTAGAGCCCTAAGACTGAATGAGGCACCAAGAGGGGCTTACTCTGCATTGTTAAAGAGGCATGGGCATGAAGAAGGAGACTGAGAAGGGGCCACTGGTGAGGCGGGAAGAAACCAAGGGAGGGTGCGGTCTTGGAGAGGGAAGAATAAACCCTGTTAAATGCTGCTGCTAAGGAATCACTGCGATTAGACCAAAATCTGGGGCTGGGAGAGGAGGCTGACCCTGGTGGACGCTGAGGGACTGGAGACAAGAACTATCCTTCTAGCTCTCTGAGCTTGATACCGCCTCCGCACATTTTTACATGCATGTATACTTACTTGTATTGCTGCATGTGCTTTTCAACGTCCAGCACTGTTATCACCTCAAGTTATAACAATAATAAAATTATAACCCACGTAGCACTTTCTGTGTGCAGGGCACTGTGCTAAGCATTTCACATGAATTTAATCCTCACAACAAACCTAAGACAGGGACTATTATTGCCCCCATTTTACAGACAGGGAAACTGAGCCGAGCAGAGGTGCAGGGCCTTGCTCAAGGCCACAGAGCAAGCAGGTAGAGCAATTGGGAGTGGAGCTGGCAGTCTGGCTGCGGAATTTATGCTTACTCCCCAACTTCTGCAACTGGCCTTTGTCCCTCAGCCTGATGGTTCTGAGCTATCTGTGTCAGCCCAGGGAGATCTGTCTGGCTTGGGCCTTTTGTCCTCTGGGGAGTAGCAGCCCATTTGGGTGTGCATGTAGATCCTTTCCAATTTGTCCCTATTTCACACAGCATTGCAATGAGCATCCCTCTGGAACCTCCAGGTATGGCCTGAGACTCCCTGGAGAATCCCTGGCTCTGGAATTTGTGACATTCCCAGTTTTCACAGCTACTGTCCAATCCATTACTCCTCAGACCGCCTGCCCACTCATCACGTGAAAGCTCCAGGCCTCATGTATATCGGTCGTGGTCATGACTTAATGTTACCTATTCCGGGAGGTGAAAATGGAGTCTTGGGTATAAGGTTATCTCAAGCGTGTGTGTGTGTGTGTGTGTGTGTGTGTGTGTGTGTGTGTGTGCGTGTGTGCGCGTGTGTGCGCGTGTGTGCGCGTGTGTGCGCGTGTGTGTGGGTGCTTACTCCTGTCCTGTCCCCAGCCTCCCGAGAGTCCCGCCCTACCCCCTGGCAGCCCCCTAGCTCTCACCAGGCACCGGAAGTCCCTCAGCGGCCTGGGCAGGCTTGGGGGTCGGCTGAGCCACTTCCCGCGGAAGGAAGGGCCTGGCGGTTCCTGCAACAGGATGCGGGCGAGGCCCCCTTCCCCGCCGCAGGGACTTCCCGGGGCCGGCCCAGGTTCGCGGGGGAGTTGCTCTGATCCGAATGTATTGAGCCACTTAAGGGTGTGGGGCCCCCGCCCCTCAAGTCCCATTGGAGAGTTGTGCTTTGGGAAAAGTTGAGAAAAGCCGTGGGTGGCGCTAAAGTCTCCCACGTTGCACCAGGAAGAACTCAGGAGACGGTGGAGGCGAGCTTGGCCAGAGCCTCCAGTCGGGCACGACATGGGGCGGCGGGCCGGGAGAGCGTGGAGCTTGCAGGAAAGAGTGAGTAGGGTGTGTGGACAGGGCAGGAGGGGAGCCTGGGGCCCAAGAGGGCGCGGCGCGTGTTCCGGGGCGGGCCCGCCCCCTCTCTCTCTGCCCTAAGTTTTGGGGTCAGGTTCCCTGGGTCGCGGGAGCCCTGCAGCTCCGCCGTGGGGAGGCGGGGCGGCCTTTCCCGGAGGCGCCGTCCGCACTCCCAACACCTGCGGCCCTTTTGTCCGCCTGACGGATCCCCGCCTTGTCGTGGAGCAACGCGAGAAAACAGCAGTGTTTTCTCATGGGGTGGCTAACCTGGTCTGGGGCAGGGCTAAAACAGATAACATTTCTAATCCTAAAGCCTAGCCGGGAAGCTGTTTGGAGGACCATTTCACAGAAGAGGAAACTGAGGCTGGGAGCCTCATCTCCCTGCCTGAGCCACACAGTTATACCGTCAGAAACAGGTTCAGACTGCTGGGTGAGGGGCCCGCTCTAAAGCACACCTGCTCGGGCCCACAGCAGTCCTTGGGACTGCCGCCAGAGTCGATTCAGTAGGTCAGGACAGGGAGGGAAGATCTGCTATTTTTCCAAAGCCCCCCAACAAGAGGTGTGGTCTCCCAAACCGGTTTGGGTCACGGTACCCAGCAGTTTTCCCCCAAACGTTGAACTCAGAAAGCACTCTTTCCCCCATCCCGGAGTTGTAGTGGAAGTTTGAGGGAGCCCCAAAATCTGGGGGCCAGCAGGGAGCCCACGTGGAGCTCCAGATAAGTGCTGTGGCAAAGAAAAGGGGCCCAGCTCCCTCCGCCCACGTGGTAACCGGTCAGACCGGTTCCTGGGGCACCAGCCCCAGTGCCGCCAGCCCGCCAGCTCCTGACCCCTTAACCCTCCACCTCCCCCACCAGGGAAGAAAAACAGGCAGCAGATTTTTTACTCAAATAGTCTTTATTTTCCAATCTGACGTTTTTAACAAAACGCCAGGTAGATGGAGTTAAACAGAATCCACCACAGGAAAGGTAAACAGACCCTCGGAAAAGACCCTGGCAAGAATCCCGCCTCCCAAAACTGGGGCCAAGGCTCACCAGCAAGTGGTCGCAGCTCAGCTTTATGGCAGCTCTGCACGCCCCACCCTTTCGTGATTCAGACCAGGAACGTCTGGGTGGATTGTGTCCCTGTGTCTGAGAACATAGTCCCCACCACTAATGCCCAGATGAGAACAATTTTCATCTGTAATGAGATCGGCCCCCGCCCCCACCCGAAGGCACAGGAGCGCCGGTACTAACCCATAACGCGCTGTGGCAACGTGACTCAGGCCGCCCTCCTCCCACTCCCCCGGCAGGCCCACACCCCAGACCCTCCTCCTAGGCCCCACACCCACGCAAGGCAACAGGAAGCGCCTTACGTCTGCCCCCATGACGCAACGATGACCGCGTGCACAAGTATATCAGGGAGGGTAAAGGGAAGTGCCTGGAATTCTGAGGTTGAAACGTAAAGACCCACTACTGAAAAACCTTGAATAGGCAGCACAGCTTCAGTTTAAAAAAAAAAAAAATCACGTCCAACCCTGAGGAAATAACGACGCCTCCCTTTCTCCCAGTCCCGGAGGGAGAAAGATCCGAGTTCCAGTCCGTTAAGACAGCACCTGCGGACGCGGCAGGTCTCAGCGGTAGGCGCCCGCGTCCCCGGCTCCTCCGCGCCGCCGCTGCACACAGCTGGCAACGGCTCCCGGGGGGCAAAGGCCCTCTCCGAGCCTCTCGGCAGCCCGGGCGGCGGCTCCTCTTTACGGTTTCCACGGGCACACCCCGGGGGGGAGCCTCGCCTCGATCTGCGCACTCGGGCTGACGGCTCAGCCTGCGCTTTGGGCTCCGGTGTCGCCACTCGGGGCCCTCAGAAGGCCACCACGGCCCGCACGAGCACGTTCAGCATGCTGTCCGCCGGGCGGCAGGCCGGCTTTGCCTCGCAAGCTGGCGGCGCCGTCGGGGGCGCCGCAGGGTTGCAGTTCAGGAGGCCGGAGAAGCGCCTCTGTAGGACGCGTGCCAGGTTGGGGAAAGCGCCCTCCGCTTGCGCCGGAGGGGGCTGCAGGCGATCGGGAACTTCCGACGGCGTCTCCTCTGCCTCCTCTTCTTCCAGTCTGGCTTTCTTGCTCGGGACCAGTCCGGCGTCCCCGCTGTCGCTCAAGCTGCTACTCCGCCGCTTGCGGCTGGCTTTGGCGGGGCGTGGGCTGCAGCGGGAAGGGGTCTCCTCGGCTCGCGGCGTCTCCTGGGTGTCCATGGGCTCCGGGGAGGGCGGCTCACCGTCGGGAGGCGCTGCCTGGGCTGCAGCTTCCGCTTCCCGCGGCGGGTGCAGGCGAGGGTCAGGGGAGCGGCCGGTCGGCAAGGGCACCTCAGGCTCGTGAGCCTCCACCTTGGCGGAGAGGTAGAGCTCCCGTGCGCTGCGCATGACCAGCGACAGCTGCAGACTCCGGTGCAGCCGCAGACCACCGCGCTGCATCCGTGAGTGGTACATCTTCCACACCGACAGGGTCATGATGCGTTGCGCTTCCTTCTGCACCTCCATTACGGCTCGTGGGCGGGGGGTAAAAGCAGAGGGGGCTCCCGGGTTGGACAGGTCTGACAGGAGCTGTACTCCGGCCAACGCGCTCGCTCACGCCTTTCTCCGCACGCTAACTTACGCTGTGACACTGCGAGGACGTTCTGCCGGGGCGATTGCCACCCTGACCCTTTTATATTCTCAATGAGATCACGGAGACGCCCCGCCCAATCAGAGGGCCGCATCCGGGCTTTCCACCGCGCCGTGGCAAGAGAGACTCCTTAAAGTGACAGGATGGGATTTACTGAGCGGGAAAAGGGAAGGGGACCGGGACGAGGAGTGTCCACCACTTCTCGATGATATCTCGAGGTGGCCCCCCTTCTCAGGGACTCGCCGGTGCAGCCACGTGCAGGCCCACGGGAGGGGTGGTCGTGAGTGGGGCTCAGGGCCCACCCACGTGCTCGCGTCTGGAGGCCTCAGCAAGTCATAGGCGGAGTTTCCCTTTGCACCCGGGAAGACCCGTGCTCCAGCCGGTGTATTCCCCGTGGACACAGTTCCTGGCATCTTCCAGGCACCTAATTGGTGTTTGCCGATTCAGTAACAACGATACTAACATTTGTTAAGTGCTTACTACGTGCTAGGCACTGCTAAGTGCTTTCCTTTCATCATTGTCTCATTGATTCCTCACCTCCATGGGGGGGGGGTATTGTTGTACCTGCTTTTTTCAGGTGGGGAAACCGAGGCAGAGACTACTTACTAAACGAATGAGCCACTGCAGTGAAAGGGAGCCACTGGGGCCTCCATCTCTTCTGTCTAAAGCGTCGGCCAGCCCTCCTCACTCCGCCCGTGTTTGTAGGCGTGAGGGCGGCGGCGCTGGCTCGGCTCTGGGGCGAAGCTGCCCACCCTGCGGGCCGGGGCGCGGCCCAAGCTGCCTGCTGTTTCCGCTCTCCGTACTGAGCCTCCCCCCAGTTTCCCCGCAACAGTAACTCCACGGGTGAGCTTGGCGTTCGCAAGGTGGCGGACCCGGTTGCTGAGTCCCTTTGAGCGCGTGTCTGCCGCCCACGACGCCACTGCGGTGCTCCGCCTCCGCCCCATCGGGAGGCGGGGGGGGGGCTGGAAACTCAGCAACGCAAGTAAAAAAGCAGATAAAAAACATCGGCTCCCACCCTGCGCTATGCGCCATCCCACCAAGAAAACCTTCTTCTAAGAAAAAAAAAGAAAACCTAATTCCAGTTCCTTACAAAAAGGACACAAAATTGTCCGAGTAGCTCCTTCCATTCGTGGTACGGATCCTTTAAAGGGAGGCCCCGCCCCTACAGTATAGCCAGCAGAGTCTTCCCGCCAGGGGAACCTGTGGACTTCCACTACTGGAGTATATTTGGAGGTAGTGACGTAAGCAGGCGCACGAGCCGCTTCCGGCTGCCCACATAAGGACAGGGGCCGGAATCTCTTTAGCTGGGGGTGGCGGGCTACTTCCGGGCAGGCGGGGCGGAGCGGATACGCCCCCTCCTCACGCCTTCACAGGGGCAGCCAGAGCCGGCTGGAGCTCGTGGCTTCCGGCCCGGCATCAAGAGGAGCCTGGGCGGATGGGGAGGGCAATTTCGCTTCCGTGCCTCGGGGGGCCAGGAAGGCATGGCCCCTTTTCGGGAAAGCGTCCTGTCCGCGGGGAAGGGCAACTTCAGGGCTCCCACTGACGCCATCTCCCAAAGACCTGTTCATCCCTGTCACCCATGGAGGCCCCAGTTATTTCCCTTACATAGCCCCCTCCCAGGTTATTCGTGCACCCCCAAAAAGCGACCCTCCCATGCACCCTTCGAGCACGCTCGCGCTCCCGCCTCCCCCTACGTGAGAACTCAACAATTATTTCCCCCCAAAAGCCTTCTCGAAAAAAAACTGACTCCCTTCAGCGATTCTAACACACTGCAGCGACCTGCTGGGGACGCCCCCGTCCCCGCTTCCCCCACCAGGAGACCCCACAATTACAGCCGTAGCTCAGCGCTATCTCTGAGACCGCACATAGCGACTCTGACACAGGGGCGACCCTCCAAGGACTCCCTCAGACATCCCGCCCACCCTCGAGAGACAAGAGATCCCACAACAATCTCCTCAGACCACCCGCTCAAGCAACGCCTTGAGTAATCCCTCGAAAAGGGCCTTACCGGAGGCTGCACAATGCGCCTGCGTCACAGGGCGACCCTCTGACTCCCTCCCCAGCCATTCCTGGCCCCTTCCCAGAGAGAGACCCTACACGCAGCGGACACCTCTGGAGACCCTCCTCAGAGCCACCACGCCCCGCGACCCCCAAGCTCGCACTCAGAAACACTCCTAGCATACAGAGAAGCACCCTCTATGAAGCCCGACTCCCCACACACTCTCGAAGGTGAGCTCCCCCCGGAACATCTTCGCGGACTCCCACTCACGGCCACGCCGCTCCTCCCCCGCAGGAAAAATAGAGGAGAATGCCACGGAAGCCCCCACCGAACACCCCCCCCCTCCCCGCAGGGGAAGGGGAGGGTCATCTCTCCCATCCCTTCCTGACCATGCCACCTGGACCCTGGGCTAGGACGACCTCCCAGTATGGGATCCAGGACTTCCTTTTCTCCGGCGACCAGCAGGGTGCAGGCGCAGGGAGTCCGTTAGGAGGATCTAAGAATGGAATGAACGCAGGAGTTAAGGGAGGCTATTATTATTTACATTGCCCAGAAGGGAAACTGAGGGTGCGCAGCAACAATCCAAGGGGTTGGGACTCGAACCCCGCGAGTCAGAACTAGAAAAGTGCCCGCCCACAGTAGGGTACGCGGATGCGAAGGGGTGGGCATGTGGACAGGAAGCCGTATCTGCCCACAACTAAGATGGCAGACAGAGTGGCCTCGGAAAGGGCGGAAGTTTCCACACTTCGGACTTCCAATGCTTTTCTTTCTCTGGCGGCCTTGCTCTCTGGTGTGGCTTTGGTCACGTGACGGAGGCGAGGAGGCGGTGCGTTTTTCTCTGCGGGGAGGGAGGGAGCGAGCAAGGCCAAGAGGGGAGGGGGCTCGGCCTGGGGGTGGGTGGATGACATGTCTTTCGAAGACCCGTTTTTTGTAGTCCGAGGGTGAGTGACAGGGACGGGGGAGGGCGGAGGGTGCTCGATCCCCTGCCAGCCAGTGCCCAGGGCGCTGGCCACAGCGTGCCAGGCGGTCCCGGCGCGGCTCTTGGGGTGCTGGCTCAGGGTCGCCCGGCGGCCGAGTGGGAGAGGTCCGCCGGGGGATCTGAGGGTTCCCAGAGCCCACCCCTCGTTTGGGGGCGCAGTAGGGGCGGGCGGGAGGACCACCTGCCCCCAGCGGCACCCACTGTGCCTTTGCCTGCAGCGAGGTGCAAAAGGCGGTGAACACAGCCCGTGGGTTGTACCAGCGCTGGTGCGAGCTCCTGCAGGAGGGCACGGCGGTCGAACGCGAGGAGCTAGACTGGACAACCAATGAGCTTCGGAATGGCCTGCGAAGCATCGAGTGGGACCTCGAGGACCTGGAGGAGACCATCGATATCCAGGCCGGGAGGGAAGGTAGCATGGGAGCCAGCCCTCCGGGAGGGTGAACACCGGGAGGTGTTGAGGGCTGGGGGAGGGAAGGGGTGTCTGGCTCTGGCCTTGATCCTTGACTTGCTGCCCACCTATCGTGGAGGCCAACCCCGGCAAGTTCAAGCTCCTAGCTGGGGACCTGCAGGAGAGAAAGATGTTCGTGGAGCGGATGCGGGAGGCGGTCCAGGTGAGAGGCAGTCTCCTGTGTGGTGGGCATGGGGAGTTTGGGGAATCTTCACTCTCTGATCTCTCTGCCTTCACCCCCAGGAAATGAGAGACCATTTGGTCAGCCCAGCTGCCATAGCTTTCATGGAGAGGAATAATAAAGAGGTAAGGCATCCTGTTCCAACATCTCGGCCTGAGTCTCTCTGGGCGATCCTCCCCTCCTGTGTATGCAGATGCCTGTTCCTTCTGCGGGGATGCCCATCCTCTCTGTGTGGTTGTCTCCTGACTGTGTACCTACCTTCTCTTTTTGTGTACGTGCAGCTGAGCCTTCTCCGTGTATATGTTCACTCAGTGTACTCTTCTGCTGTCTCCTGTGGGTATATACTGATTTCCTGGGGGAGGAGGGGTCTGTACACCTATCTCCTGTGTGTGTATGCCTGTCCTTTTTACTTACAGGCCCACTTGCTCTGTGTGTAACTGTTCTCAGGATATGTACTCACCTTTTCTGTGTATGCACCTGACCCATCTGAGTGCATGCACTTGGCCTCTGAGTGTGTACCTGCCTGCCATCCCCACACACGCCAGCTCTCTGCGGGGGTGTGCCTGCCCCATCTCTGTGCTCCTTATGCCCTTCCTGTGCATTCTCCCTGCCATCTGTTTGGACACCTTTTCCCTCTGTGTTGTGTGTCTATTCTTTGCACCTTGTAAAACAGCAGCCTCTCTTTATTCTGTCATAAGCTCACATAGGGCTTAGGGGCTGATGCCCACACCAGCTTGGCACCTGTAGAAGTGCCCCTGGGCCTGCCAGATGGGCTGCCTTGGGGATTAAAATCTAAACTTAAAAATACATATATTCATACGATAATAGTAAGTGTTCCTTTACTGAACGCTTAGTCTGTGCCTGACCCCATGCTGAGTGATTTGCAGACACCTCACCTGCACTCAACCCTAGGAGGCAGGGACTGAGGGACAGAGAGGAGGAGCTACTTGACTAAGGTCATGCACCTAGTAAGTGGTGGGAACTGGCTTTAAACCAGGACGGTCTGCTGCCATCTGACTCCATCTGCCTCCATGGATTAATATTAATAAAAGTCAACACTTCTTTTTTGTTTTCTTCGAATTTTTTTTAAATTGTAGTTTAAGTGAAAGTTTACAATTCAAGTTAGCCTCTCATACAAAAATTTATACACACGCCGTTATGTGACCCTAATTGCTCTCCCTATACTGTGACAGCACACTCCTCCTTTCCACCCCTGATTTCCCATGTCCATTCAACCGGCTCCTGACCCTCTGTGCCTTCTCATCTCACCTCCAGACAGGAGCTGCCCATTTAGTCTCATGTATCTACTTGAGCTAAGAGGCACACTCCTCACGAGTATCATTTTCTGTCCCACCGTCCAGCCTAATCTTTGTCTGAGGATTTGGCCTCGGGAATTGTTTTAGTTCTGGGTTGATGGAGAGTCCGGGGACCATGCTTTCTGGGGTTCCTCCAGTCTCAGTCAGACCATTAAATCTGGTCTTCTTACTAGAATTTGAGTTCTGCATCCCACCCTTCCCCTGCTCCATCAGGGACTCTCTGTTGTGTTCCCTGTCAGGGCGGTCATTGGTGGTAGCTGGGCACCGTCCAGTTCTTCTGGTCTCAGGCTGATGAAGTCTCTGGTTTATGTGGCCCTTTCTGTCTCTTGGGCTAATACTTTCCTTGTGTCTTTGGTGTTCTTCATTCTCCTTTACTCCAGGTGGTTGCGACCAATTGATGCATCTTAGATGGCTGCTTGCTAGCTTTTAAGACCCCAGATGCCACTCACCAAAGTAGGATGCAAAACATTTTCTTAATAAACTTTGTTATGCTAATTGACCTAGATGTCACCTGAAAGCATGGTCCCCAGGCCCCCACCCCTGCTACTGTGTCCCTCGAAGTGTTTGATTGTATTCAGGAAACTTCTTAGCTTTGGTTTAGTCCCATTGTGCTGACTTCCCCTGTAGTGTGTGCTGTCCTTCCCTTCACCTGAGATAATTCTTGTCAAAAGTCAACACTTCTTGATCACTTACTGTGTGGGCACGCTGTTCTAACAGCTTTCCATGAATCAATTCATTAAATCCTTATTCCAACCCTAGGAAGCAGGGATTATAGCTCTCCTCATTTTACAGATGAGGAAACTGAGGCACAGGGAGGTCAAGTGACATGGCCAAGGTCACCTGCTAGTAAGTGGTGGGACTGGAATTGGAGCCTAGGCCATCCTGGCCCAAAGACTGTGTGGATGGGTCACGTCCTCCATCTGGCCTCAAAATTTATCCTTCTTTGCATGAGTGTCCATCCCTGAGCCTGTGGTCTGGGCCCCACAGATCCTGGCGGGCAAGTCAGCTGCTCTGAAGTCACCCAGCGACCTGCTGGATGCCAGTGCAGTCTCACCTTCGTCTCGCTACATCGAGGAGCAGCAGGCTACACAGCAGGTTTGTAGAGGTGGCCGGGGGTCTTGGGCTGGGGGAGCTTGTGGACATCTCAGGGGTCCCTGCCCACAGCAGCTCCCACCCCTCTGCCCTGCAGCTGATCATGGACCAACAGGATCAACAGCTTGAAATGGTGTCTGGGAGCATCCGGGTCCTAAAACACATGTCCGGCCGCGTTGGGGAGGAGCTGGACGAACAGGGCATGTGAGGCCAGGGCTCTGGGGGTGGGCCAGGAGCCCTCGGCTGCTCTGGTGCAGCTGGGCACTTTGGGGGCTGATGCCAGTTTGGTCTCGGCAGCATGCTAGACACCTTTGCTCACGAGATGGACCAGACCCAGTCCCGGATGGACGGGGTCCTCAGGAAGATGGCCAAAGTATCCCACATGACAAGTGGTGAGTCTTCTAGGGGATGGGTCCTGGGGGCCCTGGTGGTCACCCACCCACATGTGACCTCTGATCCTCTTGCCCCCAGACCGCCGGCAGTGGTGTGCCATCGTGGTACTGCTGGGGGTGCTTCTCCTGGTCCTCATCCTGCTCTTCTCTCTCTGACCCCGGCCCTCCCCAGGGGGCTGGTCCCTCTAGGCGGGGAACAGCCAAGCACTTTAGAGCTGTGCAGGGCCCTGCCCTCTGGGGAGGGGGCTGCACCTGGGGAGCTGCCCCAAAGGCTCTCATCCAGAGCCAGTGGGACCCTCAGGGCCCTAGGTGGGGTCTCCTGCTACCCGTCCTATCCCAAGTGTGCTTAGGTGAGGGTGGAGGTAGGAAGACTTCAGCTACCCTCCTTCCCAATGCTATTTCCGGGTTCCAGAGCCATTCTCTCATGTGCCTTCTACATGTGCCAACTTTGAAATAAAATCCCAGCATTTTTATACATAGTTGTATCATACGGTTTGTTGACTCTAAACTTGAGACTGACCCCTGAACAGGATGGCCTTTCTAGAGGGCTCTGCTTGCACATGCTAGCACAGGTGTGAGTGTGTGTGTATGTATGTATGTATGTGTATGTCAGGGATTTCAGGGGTTACTATTTGGCACAAGCAAGACTAGAGTGTGTGTATGTGTATGTGTGTGTCTGTGTGTTAGGGATTTCAGTGGTCAGTATTTGGTACAGAAAGGATTTGTTGTTAGGTGCTGTTGAGTCAATTCTTATTCATAGCAACCCTGTGTACAACAGAATGAAACACTGCCCAGTCTAGCGCTATCCTCACAATCATTGCTATGTTTGAGCCCATTGTTGCAGCCACTGTGTCAATCCATCTAGTTAAGGGTCTTCCTCTTTTTCACTGACCCTCTACTTTATCCAGCATAATGTCCTTCTCCAGGGATGGTTGCTCCTGATAACAGGTCCAAAGTACATGAGACGAAATCTCGCTATCCTTCCAAGGAGCGCTCTGGCTGTACTTCTTCCAAGACAGATTTGTTCATTCTTCTGGCAGTCCATGGTATATTCGATATTCTTTCCCTACATCATAATTCAAAGGCATCAGTTCTTCTTTGGTCTTCATTATTCATTGTCCAGCTTTCACATGCATATGAGGCAATTGAAAACACCATGGCTTGGGTCAGGTGCACCTTAGTCCTCAAAGTGACATCTTTGCTTTTTAACACTTGAAAGAGGTCTTTGGCAGCAGATTTGCCCAGTGCAATACGTCGTTTGATTTCTTGACTGCTGCTTCCATGAGCATTGGTTGTGGATCCAAGTAGAATGAAGTCTTTGACAACTTCAACATTTTTTCCATTTGCCATGATATTGTTTATTGGTCTAGTTGTGAGGATTTTTGTTTTCTTTATGTTGAGATGTAATCCATACTGAAGACAGTAGTCTTTGATCTTCATCAGTAAGTGCTTCAAGTCCTCTTCGCTTTCAGCAAGCAAGGTTGTGTCACCTGCATACTGCAGATTGTTTGAGTCTTCCTCCAATCCTGATGCCCCATTTTTCTTCATACAGTCTCAGGTTATTTGCTCAGCATACAGGTTGAATACGTATGGTGAAAGGATACAAAAATCTTGAAGCACATATTTCCTGATTTTAAACCACGCAGTATCCCCTTGTTCTGTTCTAACGACTACATCTTGGTCTATGTGCAGGTTCCACATGAGCACAATTAAGTGTTCTGGAATTCCTATTCTTCTCAATGTTATCCATAATTTGTTATGATCCATAGATTCAAATGCCTTTGCATAGTCAATAGAACACAGGTAAACGTTTTTCTGGTATTCTCTGCTTTCAGCCAAGATGCATCTGACATCAGCAATGATATCCTTCGTTCCAGATCACAGAAAAAACTCCTGTTAGGTGCCGTTGAGTCGGTTCCGACTCATAGCGGCCCTGTGTACAACAGAACGAAACACTGCCTGGTCCTGTGCCATCCTCACAATCATTGTTATGCTTGAGCCCGCTGCTGCAGCCACTGTGTCAGTCCATCTTGTTGAGGGTTTTCCTCTTTTTCGCTGACCCTCTACTTTACCAAGCATGATGTCTCCCTCCAGAGATTGATCCCTCCTAATAACATGTCCAAAGTACATGAGATGAAATCTCACCATCCTCCCTTCTAAGGTGTGCTCTGGCTATACTTCTTCCAAGACAGATTTGTTCATTCTTCTGGCAGTCCATGGTATATTGAATATGCTTTACCAACACCATAATTCAAACTTGTCAGTGCTTCCATTGTCCTTATTCATTTTCCAGCTTTCGCATGCATATGAGGACAGAAAAGAGTATTCTGGTTTATTTTTTGGTTTTAATAACGGGTAATTTATTACCATTGAAAATTCTAAACTCCAGTTCTTTGCTGAGCTTCTGAAGATCAGCCTACATATCTTCTGCTCATTCTATGTCTCAGGGAAGTAAATCCCTTAGAAGTGGAGTTTAGTTTAGCAGTCATTTCTAAGGGGCCTTTGAGTTAATGCTGGGTCCCACTGCAAACCTAGTGAGTTTATTCCCTTTCTAATATGTCAGTCTACACAGGCCAGCTTTGTCTGCTGTAGACCTTGAGTCTAAAATTGTGTTGTGACTTAAGTTACTATCTTAGATGTTTCCATCCTGTGTGTTACATAGTAAGGTATCAAAACGACAAGTCTCAAGTGCTCATCTACACATTGTAAAGTTCTGGGTGTTACAAAGCTGTCATTCTTTTCGGCTAAAGTGTCTAATACTAAAAAGATTTTTACACCAAAAACATTAATACTATGGTTTTGGTTCTCTTAATTGTTTCTGTACTTCATTTTAAGTCTTCCTGGGGTTAAAGGTTGTATCACCCCTTCTGAAGACACATGCCATGCCTGGTTTTACCTACATACCAACAGAGTTTCTGTTGTTACTTGTGACCAGAGTCACCCACTTAGCTGTCGGCACTCCTAAACCCTGTTATGTTGGCCAAGGCTGGGCTTTGGAACCCCAAAGGGAGTCATATTATTGAAATATACTAGGTTGTTATGGATTGAATTGTGTCCCCTAATTGTATTTCATTTTGTTGTACATAGGGTCACTTTGAGTCAGAACTGACTGGACTGGCACCTAACAACAACATACCTGTGGTTATAGGAATGGTTTTTCTTTATGTTAATGGGGCCGTTATTAGTGTAGGTTGTGTCTTAAATCAGTCTCTTTTGAGATATAAAAGAGCAGATTAAGCAGGCAAGCAGAGATTGGGGATGATAGATACCAGGCCACATGAAGATCACCAAGGAACTGAGATGCAGAAGCTGAAAAAAGGTCCTTCCGTATAGCCGACAGAGAGCCTTTCCCTAGAGCTGGCGCCCTGAATTCAGACTTCTAGCTTTCTAACCTGTGAGAAAATAAATTTCTGTCCATTAAAGCCACTCACTTGTGGTATTTCTGTTATAGCAGCACTGGATAACTAAGACACCGGTTCACTCTTTGAATTGAAATATTCCCCAAATATCTTCTCCGCGGATGTCTGCAGCTCCCACTGTCCCCACAGAGGTGATCTGCTTGGGCTGAGATGAAGGCTCCCTCTCAAAACAAAGATCTTTTGACTTGCTGGTGAGAAGACAGGTGAATACATTCCCATTTTACTTGAAGGCTCTTTGAATGGATGGAACCGTAAGAGCAGGGACATTCCACAAACTTGATGGAGCCACTGCCCTTTTAGGCTCTGACAGGACTCACCCTCGAGGAGCTGGGGCATGTATAGGATGTCTTGTGTGGGAGTGCTAGGTGTCTGTATACACTGGACTAGCTGGATGGGTGTTTTAACTGGAAGCTGCAGGTTTTGCCAGCCCCAGGCAGTGGCAGGTCCAAACTTCTGTTTCACCATCTGAAAAGGGCTCACTGGCTCTCCCCAGCTCAGGGTTATCCAAGAGATGCGTGCCTGGAATGGCAATTCCTGGGCACACCCTGGGCCATCTCCACTACGCAATGTGATTGTGAAGCCCCGTGAAGTGGGCACATCTGTGGAGGGGAGGTCCCCAGTATGCCGTGTTGGGAGGAGACGTCCCTGCATGTCCCTTCCCAGCCCACCTCACCAGGTCCCCAGTGAGCAGCATGCGGCAGGGCTGTTACAAAGGCGTTTAGTTTATTCTCCTCATCAGTATCACTGATATTCTCATGGTTCACATTTCCCAGTGCCACTCCTCTCCTTACAGTAGTTAATGTGCAATCTCACTTAGGGGCTGGGGAGGGAGGTGGGGCTCAGCCGGGGGGAAGGGTGTTGGCACTTCACACAGACAGGCCAGGCAGTCTGCCCTGCGTGAAAGAGGTGTGGGCGGCCAGGGAAGCAGAGGGGGCCCCACAGTCTTTTCTTGTTGGTCGATGATTCTCCATTCATATTCTTCCCCGCTGCCCGGGGTGGGGACCATGCAGTTCAGAGCAGGCCAGGGGAGGGAGAGAAGGAAAGCAGCAGGCCGCCCGGAAGGGGGACGGGGACGGGCGCAGGGGTGGCTCCTGGGGTAAGGCACAACCCTGTCTTTGGCTCTCCTGGTGAGGAGTTTCCTCCCCTGCACCCCTGCCCGGCCCCTCTCCCCAAACCAACACAGTCCCGGGAGCCAGGGATTGCCACCCAACCACCCAACCCCGTGCTGCAGGGTGTCGGAGGAGTTACAGGGGCAAGCCCCACCCGAGGAAAGGCAGGAGGAGCTGGGCAGGGGTCTGCCCAGGACATGGGGTGGGGAGGGAGAATACCCCAGTCCCAGAGAGCAGGCCCCCCGCTAAGGCCTGGGAGAGAGGGAGTGCCTGAGAACTCCTGCTTGCTTCTGGGGTGGCTGGAGCCCCGGCCCACCCGTGCCCCCTTGGCTTCAGCCAGTCGGGCACTGCTACTGCCAAGTGACCAGGATATTGTGCTTTGGGATCAATGCTGGGTGAGGGTGTCAGGGCCAGGACCTATGGGCAGGGAGGTGTGATTAAGGTGCTTGTGCTTTACCTGGGGGTGTCAGTTCCCCTCCACACACACTCAGGGGCTGACTAGGGGCTAAGGTGCTGGGGGCTGGGCCAGGAAACAGAATGCCAGGACCCCAGGCGGCCCTGACCCCCCTGACCGACACCCCCTCCCATGCAACAAGCAGATGTTAGAAGTGACACGCTGAAGGCTAGCGGGGGCTGCTGGGTCGGGGGAGGCCTGCCTCCAAATCAGACCCAAAGGGTCCCATGGGGCTGGCCTACCCCACCTCCTGCCATCCCCCAGCACCTAGATGAATGACCACTTAGAGCAATGGGCAGGTAAGAGTTGGGGAGGGAGAGGAGAGGTGGTGAGGACAAGGGCTAGAAACAAAAGTGGAACTGTGAAATGACCCAAATGTGGGGGAATGGGGAGTAAAAAAAGAACACTCCATGTTCACATGTAAAACTCAAAACACCCTCGCTCTTGGCGAGGGAAAAAGAAGGAAAGAAATGGTAAGAGATTCTTCAAACAAATGTCAACAATGGAAATGGGCCCTGCCCTGCCCTGGTCCCTAGGTGCGGGGCTCAGCCAACCAGCCAAGGCCAGGGACACCCTTAAACTGTAGCCCTGTTGAGGGGAGGAAGCATGGGGGTAAAGGAGGAGCCGGTCAGTCCCACAGGAGTCCAGGCAGCTCTGGGCCGGGCCCGCCACAACAACTCATACCCATACTCACATGCACGCACACGCACACAGACACCTGTCTAGCTCCAGCTGCCATCCTACCTGCCCCGGCCCCCAGGGACCAAAGGGGAAACATCAGACACAGTCCCGTTGGTTTGAAAAATAAAAGGAATCTTATACTTCAATATTTCATTAGCTAAGAAAATGTTTTAAAAAGTATGTACAGGGGGAGGGGGCTGGGAGCCCAGCTGTGGGGCAGGGTGGGGGGAAAATGGAGGGAGGGGCAGCAGCCCCCAGCCCTGCTCCCCTCCGTTCAACCCTGGTCCTACTGCCTTTTTTAAAAGCAAAACTTCTACACACACACACACATACACACTCTCTGAGCCCTGGAAACCTCTCGTCCTATCCTCAGAGACCCCCTGTCTGCCCCTAAGTGTCCCCTCACTCAGGACCTGCCTCTCTCAGTACCCAGGGGACTGATGGGGGCAACAGAGGCTGAGCGTCTCGTGAGAGAAGAAGGGTGCTGGGCCCACCACTTTAGGCCAGTCATGGGATTTCTCTGAGCCTCAGTTGCCTCGGCTGCAAAATGAGCAGTCCCCACGGCCTCGCCTACCCCAGCCCCCAGGCGCAGGGACAGACGAGGGAAACAGGAAGGCGCTTTTGGAAACGTGGAAGCACTGGGAAGATGTGGCGAGAGGGGTCCTGAGAACCCGGGGCCCTTTGAGTCCAAAAGGGCCACAGTGAGGGGCAGAGGCTGATGAAACTTCCGCCAGGGGGCCCAGGGTCTGGGAGAGGGGCCTTCCCAAGCTGCCCAGGCCGGCCCCTCCCCATGCCTGCCCTGGTGAGTCAGGGGAAAATGTTTAGGGGTTAGGAGAGGAGGGGAGAGTGCTCCCCAACCGTGCACGAGTGTGTTAAAAAAGGCAACGCAAACCGCACACCACCTGCCATCCTCTCCCAGCCCTGCTCAGGTGGGAGACTCTGGGTTTGGGGACCAGGGGGTGGGAGGACAGGGAGGTAGAGGGGCTGGGAGCATGCAGCACCCCCGGGGGTCCTGGGGAGGGGCAGACAGTAGCTCGTGACCAGGATGGCGGGTGGGTGTGGCGGGAGGGGGAGTGTGACGGCTCCAAGGGAAGGGTCCGGTGGGGTTACTGCAGGGCCTCAGCTGAGGGGCCTGCGTCGCCATCGTGGCTAGCTGTCTCGAAGCCATGCTCCACGCCCATCATGTCTGGCTCTATCTTGCCGGTGTCGCTGATGAAGGTCGTGTAGACATCGCCCTCGGCCGTGAGGGGCTTGAGCTTGGGGATCCAGCTCTTGCGTACAACGCGGCGGGCATTGGTGCACATATCAGCCGCGATGGCATTCATCTCGCTCTCCTTGAAGTTGGGGGCAAAGTTCTGGCAGTAGTCTGAGTGGGCAGAGTGGGGAGTGGGGGGGCTCAGCTGTAGCCCTGGCCTCCCTCCCCTGGTGGCAGACAGGCACTCTAAGTCACATCAGGCCTGACCCACTCCTGACTGAGTGTGGCACGTGGGACGTGGGGTTGGGATGGGATGGCCTAGTGTCTTTTCATACCAACAGCTGGCTTGAATGGCGCTGCTGGTGGCCGCCACTTTGTTTGCCAGGCTGCTTCCTGAGTTGGCCCATCCTGAGTTTGAGACCCTTCCCAGCTTACCCCAGGTCCCTCTGCAGAAATCTCTCACTAGTCACAGCCCTCTTCCCAACAAGCCTAAATTCAGCCTCAACTCCTTCTCAACACCCAACTCCAGACAGCCCCCACCCATCAGTCAGGGCCAAACCAGGGAGAAAGACATCTGCCCCTGGGACCCCTTCCCAAGCGTCATACTCACACTTGACGGCGTGGAGGACGCGGCTGTCCAGGGGCTTGCGGGTGGGGTCGTTGGTGGAAGAGCGGATCCCAGTGCCACAGCTGTTGGCCAGCGTGTTCCTGGGGGCAGAAGGCATGGGGCGGCGGGAGGAGTCAGTGCTCCCTGTGGTGGCGGGGGATCCTCAGGAGGGGCCACAGGGCAACCCCACTCCCTCACCCTGGGCTCTGAAGGGCCTCACCGGTCAAAGAAGGAGGCCAGGAGCCGCCGCAGCAGGACCTTGTGCCGTGTGCCCGCACTGACGTGGCAGTTCATGAGCTGTGCCCTTGTGATGTATACATTGGTGCCTGGAGAGGGGAAACTAATGGATGGCCCAGTGCCCCCGAACCTCCGCCTCCCCTTATATTCACCCCCATCCTGCGGACCCCCGCTTCTCTGAACTCTGGAGACACTCGTCTTGGGCTCTGGGACCTTCTCCCTCCCACAGAGAGTGGGCAGGGCAGCTTATTCTGACTCCCTGCCGCACTCTGGACAGGACAGAAATGGTGGTGTCAGCATCTCCATGGCACCTACCACGTGCCAGGACTAGCCAGGTGTCGGCTCTGCCCACCCTCTGGGGGAGGGAGAAGGTCCCAGAGCCCAAGAAGAGTATCAGTTCAGCGGGCAGCAGCACCTAGGCCAGCTGACTACAAAGGTCAATTATGAACCACGGTGGCACTGAATCCTCAACGCCAGCCTACGAAGGAGCTAACTTATCTCCACGTGGCCACACAAGAACAGCCTGCACTTACATCAGCTCCCAGTGGGTTCCCAGGGCCCTAGTCTTTTACGTGCATCAACTCATTTACTCTTACCAACAACCCCGCAAGGGCTGCCCCTGTGATCAGATGAGGAAACCAAGGTGCTGAGGGGTGTCAGCTGCCCCAGGTCACAGCCAGTGTGGGGCAGGATTTGAGGCCAGGCAGCTGGGCCCAGAGTCTGGCTCTGGACCACCACCCACATGCCACTCTGCTCAGTGGGGGCTGAGGTCCCAGAGGAGGGGTGATACAGCGTGCCAGACCCACCTGTCACCAGCTCCAGCTTCTCAGAGGGGTCACCCTCATCGTATAGCTTGGGGTGGCAGCGGTTGCCGATCTGGTTGATGAGCTCGGCAGGAAGGGACGCCAAGTCTTGCCGCACCCGGATGCGATTCCGGTACTCACGGGCCACCTGCTCAGGGAGAGCCTCCACCTTCTCAGCTGGGGAGAGAGACAGGCAGTGTGTGGGTGTTGGTGGTGGGGATGCGGGAGATAAGGCTGGGCTGTCTGGTGTCTCACCTGCCTGGCCGACGTTCATCATGCTGTACATGGTGTACATGTTGCAGATCTGCCGGTACTGCTCATCTGTGCCCTCCTCGCCTGCGTCCTCCTCCTCGTCCTCCTCGTTGTGGTAGGAGCCAGGGCTGTCGCTGGTGTAGGCACTTGAGGTGCCAGGGCTGGTCCGCTCCGATGTGCTGGGCCCGCTTACCATGCCCCCAGCTGACACCACTCCACCGGCTGCCTGCCCAGTCCCCGCTGCCCCTGCCACGGCCACCCCAGCTGGCTGGGCTGATGCCACCACTGGGGCCTGCTGGGGTGGCGGGGGATGGGGTGGCCGGTTGGCGGCCAGGTCTGGTGTGGAGAACTTGGCCATTTTGCGGCTGCCATTGCCACCACTCCCAGCCTCCTTCTGGCCGCTGTCCCACAGCCGCTTGGCGACCGGCGTGCACTGTACCGAGTCCAACTCCTGCTGCTCTGTCTTCACCCTTGACACGAGGGGCAGCGGGGTGCTGCAGGCCGGCCAGCTCGACGTCTGTGCCACGGGGCTCTGGGGCTCAGACGACGGGGCCTCCTCAGCGTGCAGGCCCTGCGAGTCACAGCTGGGGGAGCTCACCTTGAGGAAGAACTCGGTGCCCTTCTCCATGATCTCCTGGATCTGCAGGAAGCCGGCCGTGTACATGAGCAGGAACTGGTCACCCACGTTCATGCTGAGTCGGCCCGTGTAGCAGAAGCTGAGGATCTGCTGGAAGGACTGGGGCTGCACGGCTGCTGGCAGCTCCACCACGGCACTCCGGCTGCTGTTGAACAGGTCCCGAAAGTAGGAGCTGCTGGCGGCCAGCACAGCCCGGTGGGCCTTGAAGGCGTGGCCCTTGACCACGACCGACACGTCACAGTACAGGCCCTGCAGCCGCTGCTCGTTGAGGCACTCCAGGATGCTGTTGCCGAAGTTGGGGATCTCCATCTGCAGTGTCTGGGCCATGGCGGCTGCTGTACAGGGGCCAGAAGGGAGACAGAGACAGGTCAGTGGGTGGACACTGGCTCTGAGTTCGGCTTACGGAGCAGCGATGTGCAGGCTCAGCCCAGCTCACGAAGACCTCACCTGCTGGACGGAGACCCAGGCCCACAGCAGAATCCACCTAGGGGACTCAACAGGGCCATATAAAGCACATGGAGCCAACCCTTACATCCTGGTATGAGCTGCCCTTTACGACATTATTAATAAGCCTGGAGTCCTTGGGGGGTGCGAACAGTTAACGCGCTTGGCTGCTAACTGAAAGGCTGGCAGTTGGAGTCCACCCAGAAGTGCCTCAGAAGAAAGGCCTGGTGATCTACTCCCAAAAAATCAACCACTGAAAACCCTATGCAGCACAGTTCTACTCTGACACACTTGGAGTTGCTATGAGTCAGAACTGACACAATGGCAACTGGGTACTGGTTATTAACAAGCTCAGCCAGTCCAGACCAGGCACCCACACACAGGCTGTGCTTTGCAGGCAAAAAGGCCAAGGCAAACTCAGATGTAACTGCTTGAATATTCAGTGGCTGACCTCGGAAGGGTAGCTAAGACAGAGTGAGTACCATGTAAGCGTTCACTACTGCTAGCACAATGTGCGGACAGGGTCCCTAGAGGGCACGGGCCTGGAAACACCAGGAGGGCGGGGTCATCTGACTGTTCACCACTGCATCCACACATGACCCTCAATCACCGTTGGTTGAATGACTGAGAACCCATTGCTGTCAAGTCCGACTCATAGTGACCCTATCGGACAGACTATTGGACACAGTAAAACTGCCCTACAGGGTTTCCAAAGTTGTAATCTTTACAGAAGCAGACTGCCACATCTTTCTCCCGCGGAGTGGCTGGGGGGTTCAAACCACCGACCTTTCGGGTTAGCAGCCGAGAGCTTAACCATCAGGGCTCCTCGAATGACTGACTACACACGAAACCCTGAAATTACGCAAAAAGATGCTCCACATCTCCAGTCATGAGGGAAATGCCAATCCAATCACAATGAGATATACTTCACGCTCCCTAGAATGGCTAGAATGAAAAGATCAGATAATAACAAGTGTTGGAGAGGATGTGGAGAAATTGGAATCCTCGTACCCTGCTGGCGGGAATGCAAAATAGTGCAGCCGCTGTGGAAAAGTTTGCCAGTTCCTCAAAGTCAAAAATAGAATTACCACATGACCCAGCAATTTACCCCTGCTAGGTATATAGCCAGAAGAACAAAAACACATGTCCACACAAAAAAATTGTACACCAATATTCGTAGCATTATTTACAATAGCAAAAAAAGTGGAAATAACCCAGATTCCATCAACTGGTGAATGCATAAACAAAATGTGGTCTATCCATACAATGGAGCATTATTCAGCCATAAAAAGGCATGAAGTACTAATACCTGCCACAACACGCACGGACCTCTAAGACATTATGCTCAGTGAAAGAAGCCAGTCACAAAAGACACATAGTGCATGATCCCATTTACACAGGATATCCAGAACAGGAAAATCCACGGAGAAAGCACAATAGTGGCTGCCAGGGACTGGGGGGAGGGTCAGTGATGGCTAAGGAGAGCAGGGTTCTTTTTGGGGCTGTGACAGTTTTTTCAAACGAATTGGTGATGGATGCACAACAGTATACTTTAAATGGGTGAACTGTAGGATATGTGAATTGTATCTCAGTAAAGTAGAGGGTCATCACCCTCAATGAGACAGACTGACACAGTGGCTCAACAACGGACTCATGCTTAACCAACGATTACGGCGCAGGACTGGGCAGTGTTTTGTTCTGTTGTGCGTGGGGTCACTGAGTCAGAACCGACTCGACAGCACCTAACAACAATAACAACAAAGCTGCTAAAGTAAAGGAACCCTCGTGGCGCAGTGGTTAAGCACTCAGCTGCTAACCAAACGGTTGGCCGTTTGAACCCATCAGCTGCTCCGCAAGAGAAAGATGTGGCAGTCTACCTCCATAAGGATTACAGCCTTAGAAACCCTACGGTCCAGTTCTGCTCTGCCCTATAGGGTTGCCATGAATCAGAATCGATTTGACAGCAACGGGCATTGGGTATATGTAAAGCTGCTAAACTAGCTGTCTCTGGACATAACTGGGGAGGAGACTTGTCACATATACCCTATGAATTTTGAACTTGGTGAATGTATTGTCTGTTTATAAAAATACAATATTTAAAAATAAATAAAATGTGTGGAATCATCTCACACATTTAATTTATACAAAGTAATCCAAAAGTGCTGGGGGTGGGATAAACAGGAATTTAAAAAACTGCCTGTCATCTTGCCCAAGGAGCCACCCCTTACCCTGATACATGGGGAACCTCCTGGGGAGGGGGCTGGGCGCCTCTGGCAATTGTGGACTTCTCCAATGCAAGCCTCAGGAGGAAGAACGGGCCCCACGCTCTGCGGCCATTATAAAGGGTTCTGAAGGCAAACTGTGGCTTTAAAAGTGACCTCCACAAAATGAGCATCCTCCGCAATTCTACAGGGTGCATGGGGGGCAGTGGTCTGGACTGGGCAGGGTGGACTTGAGAACACCTCCTGAGTAAGAGGCCCAAGTTGGGACAGCTCAGAGTGAGCCAGATGAGGAGGATTAAGAGGAGAAAGGAGGTAGTATGTGTGCAAAGGCCCTGGGGCAGGAAGAGCTGTTCTTCCCTTACTCCTCAGATTAGTGTTTGTGCATTTCTTACTTTTTTAAAATTCATTAACAAGTCCCTTCTGAGTTGTCTCCCTGCCAGGCATGGGGATGTGGCCATGGGTTCAGAGACAGTTTCTGAGGTGTGTTCTGGGCCAGTGTGAAATCTGCTTGTGGGACCTAGAGCTCCAACTCTCTGCTTCTCCATTTGGAAATGGTCTAATAAGGCCAACCTGATTCTTCAAACTCAACCTGCACTTACAATGAGGGAGCCGGAAGGGACCGTGGCAGCCAGAGGCACTGCCCCTCCAGCACCCAGGCCAATGCAAGAGCAGACACTGAACAGTAGGAATTCATCAAGCCGTCTTCGTAAGCCTATGGGGCTGGTTTCATTACTCTCAAATCTCAGCTGGGACAACTGAGGCATGTAGAAGTTAAGGGCTGTCCCAAGGTCATATGGGAGTAAGTGGTAGGCACAAGATCCAAATCAAGATCTGTCTGGGCACTGTGACTTCTCACACTGTTGTCTCCCTCATCATCATCATCATAATCCCTGTCACCACGACCAATAACAACTCAGGGCAGCAGAGGGGGTAGGCAAAGACCAGGAGGCCCCAGTTAGAGGGCATCACAGCTCTCCTCCAAGGGGCTCAAACTCTGTCCTGGACAGGCCACCAACTGGCCTTCTGCATGAGGAGACGGGAAACTGAGGCCTCACATGAGTGCAAAGGTCAGAGCCCAGAGAGCCCTGCTCCAGGGGTCCTAACCCACCTCCCCGGGCTGCAAATTGAAGCTGCTCCAGTTTGTGGGGCCCAACCCAAAGTAGCTAAAGGAAAGACTGGCCCCCAGAACCCCTGGAGGGTGTTCCAGACCCCACCTTAGCAGGCTCACCCTCCAAGGGGGAAGATAAAGGCAGAACAAGTGCACAGTGGAGCCAGAACCCCTCAGACCTGGGTTTCCATGCCAGTCCCTCACCTCTTTGTGCTTCAGTTTATTCATCTGTAAAATGGGGACTCATTCACCCAAGTCACACTGATGGACTGCCCCTTCCTCTGTGCAAGGCGCTGGAGACAGCCGTGAACAGGACGGCCTGCACCCAGCTGGGGCTTACTGTCTAGTGGGGGAGATCCAGGAGTATTTAATTACAGTTTGGGTGAGTGTATTGGGACTCATCTTGGTGGGGGTGACCTTAAAGGACAGGCAGAAGGCGGTGAGGCAAAGAAGTGGATAGAGGGAACAGTGCTCATGGGCAGGAAGGAGCCAGGCACAGTCCAGGGACCCAAAGGAAACCAGCGTAGCTGGAAAAAAGCACCGCAGGGAAAGGTGTGAGGATGGGCCTGGGGAGATGGCAGCAGGAGTGAGAGGTGAACACACACTCGAGGGGCTCTGGAGGGAAAGCCATGTGGCTAGGGGTGGGGAAGAATGAAGACCAGGACCTGGCTTCTCTCTGGCCAATTCCAGGTCCCTGACACTCACTGGTAGGGAGGAAGGATGCCCGTCTCCAGGATGGGGAATGCTACAAAAGGAGCAGTTCTCTGTGGGGTGGAGGGCATGGAATCACCTGTCCCAGGCAGGGCAGCATCTGCAGCCCACTAAGCAGGCCTGTCCACAGGGCCACCTGCAGCCCCAGGAGCCAGGTGGTGCTTAACAGTTGCTATGCGTGGCTATTCCTCCAAGGAGGCTGTCAGCTCCACGAGGCAGGCCTTGTGGCCAGCTTTGTTCAAGATGAGCGGCTCAGAACAGAGGGAGATGCTTAATAAATATTTTTACATGTGTCAAAGAATACCGCAGGTGGTTCACAGAAGGCGCAAAGCCTGCAGGCAAGGAGAAAGGACTCGTGTTTGGGCCAGGGCAGCTTGGAGGAAGAGTAGTGTGGGGACAGCGACTGAGGCTACGTGGAGAGGACAAGGGGCTTCGGGGCTGTGGAGGCTTCCGAGGCAGCCCGCTGGGCACTCACACAAACTCTGGGGGGTGGGGGGGCGCACTATGACTGCCCCACTTTACAGGTGGGAAAGCAAAGCCCATCCCCACCCTGTCCCCTCCCAAGGCAAGAGCCAACCTGTCAGTCCCCCATTCTTCATGAACCCTAAGCCTCGAAGCCCAGCACACCACCTCAGGGCTTGAAGCGTTTGATTAGCCATTAGGCGACAATGAGTGCTAATGGGGCACACCCTCCTGCGCCATTCCTGAGGAGTGGGGCCGGGTCATAAGCTGCAGGGAACCAAACCCTGTTCCCTCCAGTTCCCACAGGTTGTCAGTGTCTGCTGTGAGGGTGGGAACCTGGTGAGAAGCGGGGAGGCGAGGCTGTGGAGGGCCTGGGGCTGCAGTGAGTGGCCTCGGGAGATCATGGAGAGCCATGCTGGGGACTTCCCTAATCCTGGGGCCTTTGTGGCACATAGGGCCTGGCAAAGTACCCACCTAAGTGGGCTAGGGTTCTCCTCAGACTGCCGTGGGGGAGGGGCTGTGACATGGGTCTGGGACCTAAGCCTCTGCCTGTGCTGTGCACCCTCCCCGGAGTGCCCTCCCCCACCCTCAGGCCCCCTCTGGCATCCCTCCCCTGCACCCTTCCGCTTACCACTAAATCCTATCTGAATATAAACTCAAGGGCAGACAATCATATTTGAATCATCTCTCCTCAAAGCCTGGTATATCAGCCTGCCCATATTCTGGGGTTTCAGAGACCCCGGAGGGCAGTCCCAGCCCGACATGGCAGAGGGAACACACCAGGATCTCTAGCTGTCCCCTGACACGGGCAGGTCTCGGGGCAAGATGCCTGAGGGCCCGGCACCCTGTTTCCATGACCTCTCAACAGTCACTGGACAAATATTTACCAAGTGCTGCCTGTGGCAGGAAGTGCCCTGGAGCACAGGGCAGCTGCCAAAGACCAGTCCTGCCTCCAGAGTCTGGCGGGTAGCCCTTATCAAACAGATCGACATGCTGTAAGCCATGTGGGGCTGGAGGGCCAAGAGCCCAAAACGGGGCATCTGACCTCGTCCAGTGACTCAGGGGGCAGCATCGGGGCCCAGATCTGGGGGATGGAGCCAATGAGGCCCGGGGTGGGCAGGGCCCTTCCAGAAAGCGAAGGAAGGCCAGAGCCGGCGCCCAGCTCAGGCCTTGGCCCACTTGTCCCATCTGTGCTCACCTCTGGGTGAGTTTGCTCAGGTCTCAGGGCTCAAAGCACCACCTGTTCACCCATGAGCATACCCCTAGACATCTCCACTGGGTGTTTAATAGCAGTCTCAACTCAACACATCCCAAATCAAGCCCCCGTCCCCCCTAAACCTGGCCATGGCTTTCAGCCTCCCTTGCTCAGGTCAAGATCCTTGGAATCGCCCTCAACTCCTTCAAAACCACTTCACACACCACTTTGTTCCCTAGTACTGCCAAGGTCCTGCCAGGTCCTTACAATGCTGTATGCACCCTGCCTCCCCTCTGACTTCCTGGAATGCTCTTCCAAGATAGCCTCCCGTCACACGTCACACGTACCTCAAATTTCCATAGACAAAGTCCCTCCCCTCCAACTCTTTAGGTTCCTTTCCTGTGCTTTATTCTTCCTCCTCAGCACTAATGACTATCCAGCAAACAGTACAGAGGCCCTAGGCGGCGCGCTTGTCTGCTAACCAAAACATCAGAGGTTCGAGTCCACCCAGAGGCACCTTGAAAGAAAGGCCTGGTGATCTACTTTCAAAAAAGCAGCCACTGAAAACCCTGTGGAGCAGTTCTACTCTAACACACATGGGTGTCGCCACAGCAACTGGTAACAAACTATATATTTACTATATATTTTCTTTCTTTTTTTTTGCCTATCTTTTTCATTGCTGTGCCTTCCTACCCATCAGGACAGGACCAGGCACACAGTAGGTACTCAACAACTGTTTGTGGAGTGAATGAAGAATGGTTTAGATAATAAGGTCATTATTTCTGATTCTAACTCACTTATTTTTTCCACGCAAATATTAATAAAGCAGGAGTGGGACTTGGAAGCAATAGCTGTGCACGGGCAGGGCTATCAGCAGGGGTGGGAGTGGTCGCTAAGGGTGGAGGCCTGCGCCAGGGTCCCACTCAGGGCTAAATGCAGCTGAACTTTGGATTTCCAGTTCCAGCATCCAACTCTGCTCAAAATGGAAGCTCTTGAGGGAGCAGCCGTCTGTAGGAAGAGGGCAGGCAGGGCAATTCGTGGGAGTAAAACCATCTCTCTGGGAAGAGATCTCAGAATTCCCAGGCCAGCAGAGGCTGGGGTGAAAGGTTTGTGCCTGGCGAGGAGTCTCTGGTTTCCCGCTGACTTTCCAGGGAAGCTGCATGACATCCATTCACATGTAAACCAGTTAGGGGAAACCATCAACTCCAAGTGTAACCGAGGGGCACAGCCCCAGAGCCCCACCATTGTGCACCCAGCTCAGCAGGAGGCAGCCCCATCCTGGCACAGGAAGGAGGTCAGGGAGACCAGCAGCGGGGAGAAAGCTGGCGTGCCCCCAGGATGCTGGGGAGACTGCCTGGCACAGGGAGCGCCATTCTGAGCCTCTGAAGGGGCTAAATTTGAAGGCAGCTTAGGAAACTTTTTGCTACTCAAGAACAAAGTGATGTCTGACTACGGATCCGGATCCGACTTCATGGCCTGCAGGGCTTACTGCTGGCCCACATATTTGTTTAAGCATACATGCACACTGAATTTCTTTTCTCCCCTGAAATCACAGAAGGTAAGCGGCTCAGTAACAGTCACTCACGTTCACATGGGACCTACTGTGCACCAGTGCCTGGCAGGGCGCAGACAGGGCTTCTCCACTTATTCCTCATGACAGTTTCTGAGTTAGAAACCAGCCTCACCGCCATCTTATGAAGACTGTGAGGCCTAGGCACGTTGTCTTCTCCTCCTCACAGCAGTGGTGTGAGACTGGCTCGCTCTGTGACCAGCCTCATTTCACAGATGGGAAAACTCGTGCTCAGAGAAGCCAGAGCAGGACCGGCACCCAGGACAGGCCAATGCCTTGTTACGTCCTCTCCAAGAATGGGGTCTGCTACCTGCCTGGGCCCCCGTCCCAGGCTCTCTCCCCTCCCTCTGCCCTCGCGGGAGGCCTTCTCCCTCCACCCAGCCCCCCCACCCCAGCTCTTCTCTAACTCTTCTGCCTCCCAGCGCCAACTCCAGGAACACCAACTCCAGGAACGAGCAGTCTACACCTGCTGCCTCCCCCTCCCTTCCTCCCACACGCTCCTCTCAGTCCTGGCAATCTGGCCTTGGCTGCCTGCAGTATTTTCCCCTGCCGAAGAGCCAGCAGCACCCCAACCAGCCCCTGACCACCTTTCCCATTAGTCGTGTCCCACTCCACTCCACGCGTGCGTTCTGTCTTGAAGGACAGGGAGCAGCAGCAAAGGGTAGGGGAGGGGCAGCAAGTGCAAAGGCCCTGAGGCGATGGTCACACAAGGTCACACAAAGGAGGCTGGCAGGGCTGGAGGAAAGTCTGTTACTGGGGACGGGGTCTGATAAGAAGAGGCAGTCAGGACAAGGAGTTTGAACCTGTTTTACAAGACTCAAATCCTTTACAAAGCTTTCCCTTAGAACTATGCGCCCCTTCTTCTATACACCCAGAAAACATTTTATCTCTAGCAGTGCACATAGCACTCCGGACAGCCATCTCCTCAACTTTAAAATGGGACCGGTGCAGTGGTTAAAGTGCTAGGCTGCTGACTAAAAGGTCGGCAGTCTGAACCCACCAGCGGCTCCATGGGAGAGATGTGGCAGTCTGCTCCTATAAAGATTACAGCTTTGGAAGCCCTATGGGGCAGTTCTACTCTGTCCTATAGTGGCGCTATGAATTGGAATCGACTCTACAGCAGCAGGTTGGGTTTGGTTTGGTTCTAATGACAGAAGCCAGCTCCCGAGGCTGTTGCAAGGATTAAATACAGGCAGATCGCGCTCACCTCTGTCAAAGCCCCATGAGCCTAAGGGGCAGGACACACTACGGGCTGCCCAGGGCCATCACAGCATCATCCAGGCACATCCTGCAGACCAATCTCTCGGTTCATCCTCACAATACCAAACAGCACACTCTCGGATCTCTCTGTTAATCATGATAACCACACAGTGGGCTCCCGACTGCGCCACTGCTGACACAGGGGCTGGATCATTCTCTATGGTGAGGGCCGTCCTGGGCACTGTAGGATGTTGAGCAGCATCCCTGGCTGTGACCCACCAGATGCCAATACATCCTCCTTCTCCAAGTTGCAACAACCAAAAATGTCTCCAGACATTGTCCACACAACGTCCCCTGAGGGGACAGAGTTGCCCCCGGGCAAGAACAGCTGCAGTGCAGGTATCCCCACTTATCAGATGAGGAAACTGAGGCTCACAGAGGTCAAGTCCCTTGCCCAGGGGACTCGTGGCTAAGCAGGATGGCAGCACCATAGAATTTGACCTGCTCCACTACATCCTGTTTGCTCATTCTTACCTGCCCTCTGTTTAATTCAGAAAACCCGACGCAGTCCAAATCCTGCCACTCACAGAAGACCCTGAGCCTCTAGGGCCTTGGACTTTCACAGGGGAGGCAGCATGTGACGACAATCACAACCACATACTGAGCACAACCTCTGCCCATCACCTGTGCCAACTCGCACTGTGCCCCTACCACCTGGAAGCACAGGGTTAGTGCCACTCATGGCCTCTGTAGCTCAGAGAGGTGGACCTGGGGTTCTCCAGAGGAAGAGAAGGGCAGTCTCAGCTGAAGGGACAGGGGGAGCACAGGAGGCAGGCCCAGAGGGCCTGAGGAAGGAGTCAGTGAACCCAGAGGCGGCTGGAAGGCAGCACAAGCACACTGCAGTCTTCTGGACGTGGAGGCAGGGCCTGCAAGAAGGACTGGAGTGCCTCAGTTTCCCTGTGCGTCCAATAGTGCTAACAATAGGCAGGAACTAGCTCTTTGGGTGGCTGTGGGCTTAAATGAGTTAAAATGTGTAAACACGCTTGGAGCAGCCCAGCATCCAGGAAGGGGAATGGGGGAGATGAGGGGCAGACAGGACCCAAAAGAGGGAATAGACACCAGCATGAGCACCTCCTCCGTTTTTAGCCCTAGCGGCTCACTGTCCCCTCACCTGCAGCATGCCCCATCTGAGCCTGGCAGGCTCCCTTTCTCCATCAGGGGCTTTGGCAATGGCACTGGTAAACTTGCAGCAAAGCTCTCTGTGCCAACCCCACACTCCCTCCTCTCCAGCCCCCATGCCCCAGGCCAATTCCTCCTGTACAACTGACCAAAACTCTGATCTTCTCATAACCCTGCACAAGAACCCGAGGGGGTCCCCACTGCTGGACAGGAGGATGCAAGCTTGCTCTGGATGCAAGCCAAGTTTGAACTTTACTCTGGAGGTGATGGGGAGGCCCAGGAGATCCTGAGACAGGACAGTTCTTTCCTGCCAATGGCACTAGGGTCTCTGTCTTCCCCACACTGGCATCATTCCTCACTCCTTCCCTCAAGAGGTCTAGAGCATTTAGCAGGAGCCTAGCATGTGTTCAATAAAGGCTTTGAACGTGCTATCTTCTCTTTCTAGAACCTACTCACGTCCCTGCCCCATCCCCAGGCTGGATTTATTATTCAGATCTCAGCTCACAGCTCTTCCCCAGCCTGTCAGACCACCAAATCTAACTCTCAACATCCCCCCTGCCCAGTCACTCACTATCATTTCACCCTATTCCACTTCCTTCATAAATGTAGGAATATCTGAAATTATCTTTTCTGTCTGATGTTGCTCACCTTCACAGACTACAAGTCACTTGAGAGTTACTCTCTAGCAGGGAGCTGACACCCAGTTGTGAAATAAAACAGTTCCAATTGTCCATTTGCTTGTCACTCTTGCTTGCCTTGTATGGCACCCTGTGCACAGCAGTGTCTGCCCATTCTACGTTCTCACTCCTCCAGCTCCACAGATGGAGGCTCGGGCCCACCTCCTGTGTTTGCCCAGCCCAGGGCACTGCCTAGACTGCCCTCTTCTCTGCCAATCACCCTAGTTCAAGGCCAACTCCCACCAGTCTCGTGCCCCTGTAGCTCCTGCTGACACTGTATTTCGGATGTGTTACTAGATAGTACCCACCCCTGTCCTTGCTCTCCAAAGCAGAGCCCAGATGAGGCCCCAGTCTGTACCCAGCAGCCCGAGCAGAAAGTTGTGGCCCAACTAGGCAGGGAGGAAGGCCTCCTTACTTGGGGATGCTGGTCAAGTTCCTACCCCCCCCATAGAGCCAGAGAGAGGAGGAGGACAGGGACAGGTAGGGGGTGTTGGGAACTATAGGGAGACTGGGGAGAATTAGGGTGACAACCCATCATTAAACCCAGAAGATCTGGCTGATGCCACTTGACCCAGCAGTTTGTGGCTCCTGCCTCAGGGTGCTGAGGATCCCAAATCAACTTACATCCTGGTAACAGCCTTGCAATTAGCCCAGAGAGAAGGGAACTCAAGCTGGGCAGTCTGACCGGGGACCAAAGCAGGGAAAAGACAGCCTGGGCGGGCAAGCGAACTCCAGCTCTGAAGCCAGGCCTCACCCTCATAACTGCCTCCCACGACTCAGTGACCCCTGACCTCTTGGTTCCCAGAGAAGAATGGGGCGAAGGTATGGCCAGGCCGAAGAAAGAAGCTTCCACTACCCCAGCACCCAGAGACACCAGGAAAACTCAGTCTGTCCACAAGGGTGCTGACTGCATCCCTCAGGATGGGCAGGAAGAAAGGTCAGCAAACAGGGAGCTGTGAGAATCCCCACCTGGGCATCTGAAACAAAGTGATGCTCCTCCAGCCATGCCCCTAGAAGGTCAACTCGGAAATGGTGGGGGGCTGGGGGAAGGCAAAAGTCAACCCAGCTCTGTCTTGTCTAGCCGTGTGAATTGGGGCAAGCGATGCCACCCCATCTCCTGAACATCTACTTCCTCATCTATCCCATGGAAAAGGCCTGAGCTCAGCTGGTGGTGAGCAATCAGTGAGCTCACCCAACACACCAGTAAGCTTAGCACCGGGCCTAGTCCAGGACGAGTACCCCAGAGGCAGCGCTCTGAGTAGCCTCAAGAGGCTGAGTTGGAGTGTGGGTACCTGATTTGATTCCCTTATCTCCGACCTGCCTTTGTTCCGTCAGAAGTTTCTAAGACACAACTAACAGAGCTGTATTTACTCAGCTCCCCAATTCTTCACCTCTGGGGAAGGAGCACACAGAACTCAGGCTCAGGGAGCTGGTGCCTGGGAGGCCACTGTATAAGATGGTGGCCATGAAGACGGTTCTGGGTCCCATCCCCTAGACTTGAGCCTCAAGGCTCTGGTCACAAAAGTGGGGGTAGAAACCAGGACCCTAAAATATCCAGGTAATGTCTGCTGGGCTGCTTTCCTGCAGATATACAGGGTAGGTGATGGCCACCTCCGTGATAAACAAGATGCCTGGGATAGGTGTTCCAGGCTGTTTCCCAAGCTGCCTACACTAACGCCAACCGGGCTGGCCGGTGCCTCAGAACAGCCAGTAGAGGCCTGCCCAAGGGGTAGGAGAAAACCCAGAGGCTTCAGGGATGGGGTGTGGGAAAGAAGAGCCCTCCCTAGGTTTGGCTTTGAGCTAACACCCGACAGTGGCCACACCTTGGCATGTGCCTTCTGATCAGTCTTTCCTGACCTGCTCCCACACTCCCACCAGCCTGGCCCAAAGTCTCTACCTCCCCCCAGTCCCCAGCCTCCTACTGTAGTCCCTCACCCTACCTGATCTCCCCCAGATCTAGCCTCTGCCCCACCTCTCTGAGCCCTGACCTCATGTGACCCCTGCAAACATATCTAGGATCTCCTATCCTCCCCCACCCGAACTAACTCCGCCCACACCCACCCTACCCCACTTCCTCAGCCGCCCCCAGGCCTGTAACTTGACCCACCTCCTCAGCGCCCGGACCATACCTGCAAGACCGGCCCCCCGCCACTTCATGCCGTTTCCCTCCGGCGGCGCCGCTCTCTCCTCTTCCCCCGCGCTCGGCCGGCGGAGGGCGCCACTCCTCTTTCTCCCCTCGGGCCTCCCCGAGCGCCTCCTCACTTTTTCTCCTCAGGCCCTCCAAATTCCTCCCGGCACCTGCCCAGGCCCGGCCTCGCCCACCTTCCTTGCCCGGAGGGGGTGGTGGGGTCCAGGTCAGATCCCGCCGCCCCCAGGCCCCGCGGCCCGGCCTGGGCTAGACGCTCAAGGCTGCCGCGGTGGCCAGGCCTCTACGCACTCGCTAGCCCGGGCACGGGGAAAGCTGTGAGCTTCGGAGGAGGAAGCCCCCCAGCCCTCTGCCCTCAGCCTTCGGACACCCTCCGGCCACCCCGGGGCCTGAGATGAGCCCCCTCACCTGCGCCGCGGCCGCGCTCCGGGGGCTCCCGGCGG
>NW_004444194.1:1704238-1717359 GCF_000243295.1 Trichechus manatus latirostris
CCGGGGAGGAGCAGCCGTGGCCCCGCCTGCACACCGCCCCCACGTCCCGCCCCCAGGCTTGGCTAGCCGAGCGTCGAGCGCACCCCTCTTCCAGGCTCGGGCTCCTCCCTCGGCCCCTGGGTATTCCCTCCAGTAACTCGACTGTGCTCACGAGTTCGAATCCTGGCCCCGCCAATTTCTAGCCCCGCGACTTTGGGCAAGTCGCTTTGCCTCTCCTAACCTCAGTTTCCTATAAAACGAAAACAACAATGACTGCTATTTATTGAGCCAGGCACTGTTTCAGGCTCTTTATGAGACCCGACTTTGCTTAAACTTCACAGAAACATTTTTAAAATAGGAATTATAACACACACGCACACAACTTTCTAGAAAAGAAGACAGATGAAGTAATTTGCTCAAGATGATACGGCAAGAAAGTGGTAGTGGGTACCTGACTTCAAACTCAGGCTCAAGAAGCAACAATAAAAGCTAACGTTCCTACGATGTTTACGCGATGCCGGGTTTCGTTCTGCGCGTTTTACCTGCACTAAACTCGTTTATTTTTCACCGCAACTCAATGACGAATGTTAAAAAGTTCTGCCCATTTTGCAAATGGGGTAACTGAAGCACAGAGAGGGTTAAGATCAAGTAGCCAGCAGCAGAACTGGGACTGGAACCCTGGCGGCCAGACACTGCTTTCTTGCGTTCGTATATCAGTTAGCATCTCCCAAGCGCAATGTAAGAGGGCTGCATGGAACACTTTCCAAGCATTCTGTCGGTTAATCTTTGCTCTCTCTTGGAAGTTAGGATTCCTATTGTAGAGATAAGGAAAGTGAGACCCAGAGAATTTAAGCAACTTGCCCAGAGCATGTGGTAGGACTGGGGTTCAAATTCAGTAAAGTCTGATTCCAGAGCCTGAGTTATTCCTGGTACACTGGAGGATGCTCTGAAACAATGTATATACAGCATTTGACACATAGTAGACGATTCATAGGTGTTGCATTTTTCCGCTTACTGCCCTTTTACTGGGCCTCAGCTTTCTCACGTGTGAAATGAGGTCGGTAACATGTTTCCCTCCCCGGGGATCCGCTGTGATTAAACCCACTTGTACAGCACATTCAGCGCGCATCATTCCCACCGTGCATTTTGATCCCGGTTGCCTACCGTCCTGGTCGCCAACCGTATGTAGCATCACTGATTGGCTGAATTGGTCACATGACCACCCGCCCACTGTGCCAACATGGCGGCGCCCGGGTCTTAATTTAGGAAACGTGCACCGTGACCTACTTCCTTCTTGATTTCCCGAGAAAAGGTGAAGAGAGCCTAGGCGGCACGGGGAGGTATCCAGACCGGGGACGGGTCCTCTCCGAGGGTTTCCGGCTGGTCCCCGGAAGAGGGGGGAGGTGTCAGCGTCCCGAGGCCGCAGGGTCTTAGCCTCCACCCGCGGCCCAGAACGTAGCCCTCTTTGATCATCTCTTCTACTCCCCAGTCAGGCGTGGCGGACAGAGGCGCCCGCGGATGTTCCGCGCGAGGATCCTTCTGTGGCTAAGCCTCACCCTTCGCTCCTCCCGCAGTGTCTGTAGAGCCCGGTTTATGGTGAGGCAGCCCCAAGAGCCGCTGAATCCGGACGCGATGGAGAATGGCACCGGGACCAGCGGAGAAGAGTGCCCACCTGAGGCCCAGGAGACGACAGTCACTGAAGGGGCCGCCAAGATCGCTTTCCCCAGTGCTAACGAAGTCTTCTACAACCCGGTTCAGGAGTTCAACCGGGACCTGACGTGAGCAGGGGTTAGGGGTCAGCCTAGCCAAGGGCAGGAGGCAGTGGGTCAGTGAGGTGGAATGGATGTGAACTGATCTTCCGTGTCCTGTCAGATGTGCTGTGATCACCGAGTTTGCTCGCATTCAGCTTCAGACCAAAGGAATTCAGAGTGAGTGGCGGTCCAAGATCCTGGTGGGCGGGGGTCACACAAAGCTCTCCCTGCCTCACCACACTATCTCCCAACCCCAGAAGGCTCCAGCCACATAGCAGGCCTTGGACTCTGCTCCATCAGCCTTTCCCCAGGGGGTTTGAGGAAGGTTTTCTTCCATGAGTCTTCTGTATTCTGAAGAGTTAGGGGAGATTTCTCAGAGGGGACTTTCATGTCTGAATCATGCTTCTGGGTGGCTGCAGTAAAGGTGCCAGGTGAGAAGGATGTGCAAAAGTTGGTCGTGGACTTGTCAGAGCAAGAGGAGGACAAGGCTGAACTGAAAGAGGGTGAAAACCTGGCCCCAGGAGACCAGCCTCGAACAGCATCCGTGAGGGAGATCTGTGAGGTGGGGCCTGAGCACAGGTGGTGGGAGCCCTGGAATTCAGTGGGTGATGGAGGGAAGAGGGATCCTGAAGTGGCAGATCTAAAGGACGTGGAGGAGGGGTGCTCCTAGGGGCTTAGCAGAGGATACAGGTATGGATGTGAGTGAGGTTCCCTGCTTACCCCAACAGGAGGGCCTGCGGGTGCTGGAGGGCCTGGCAGCCTCTGGCTTGCGTTCCATCCGCTTCGCCCAAGAGGTGCCTGGGCTTCGATCTGTGGTTGCCAACGATGCCTCCTCCCAGGCTGTGCACCTCATACGCCGCAATGTGCTGCTCAACGATGTGGCCCACCTGGTACAGCCCAGCCAGGCAGACGCCCGGTAGGTATGGGGCAGCAGAGCCTAGTGTACAGGAGATGGACTCTGGAGCCAAGCTGCCTGGTGTCACATCCTGGCTCTCATATTCTCACTGCGTGACCTTGGGCAAATGATTTAGCCTCTCTGAGCGTCAGTTGCTTAATCTGTAAAACGAGGGCAATAGTTTTACAGGGGCTGCTATGATGATTAAATGATAGAAGATTCTTATATAGTCCTTACTCTGTGGCAAAGATAAGTACCATTGTAGTCTCCATTTTAGACTTAACTCTTTGTACTTCTTTTATTGTTCAAATGCAACTGGTGTTTATAGAGTTCCCAGTATGTGGCAGGCACCATTCTCAGTGCCAGAATGCATCAGTAAACAAAACAAAATCCCTGACCTGGTGGAGTTTTTGTTCTAAAGCAGGGGTTGGCCAACTGCAGCCTGTGGACCTGCAGCCTAGTTTTGCATGGCCTGCGAGCTAAGAATACTTTTTATATTTTTAACGGGCTAAAAAAAGAAGAACAATATGCAGTAGAGACCATATGTGGTCTATAAAGCCTGAAATATTTACTATCTGACCCTTTACAGAACAAGAGTCCTGCCCCAATAGAGTCTAATTGGAAACAGATGATAACAAAACAAATGTGCAAATAAGTAAATTACGTAGTAAACTAGAAGGGAAAAGTACCATAGAAAAGATAAAGAGGAAGGCGGGGAAGGAGCTTATAATTTTAAGCAGTGTGGTCAGGGTAGGCTCCATTGAGAAGGTAGCAAAGGGAATCACAGTAGTTCCCAGTCCATGGAGTTGTTTGGAGAATTGAATGAGTTAATACATGTATAAGCTGCTTGAAACAGTGCCGGGCATGCCTGTGCTGTGTTAATGTTAGCTATTATTATTGTTGGTGTAGATGGGTAGACTGAGGCCCAAGGAGGAAAAATCATGCAGTTAGTAAATGACTAAGCCAGGATTTGAGCCCAGGCAGCTGGCCCGAGTCTAGGTCAAAACCACTGAGTTGTCTGAGTTGACACGTGTAGGGGAGGGGGCTGGGCCCTGCACTAAAGGCCTGGCCTTCTCGCACCCAGGATGCTGATGTACCAGCACCAGAGCGTGTCAGAACGCTTCGATGTCATTGACCTGGACCCTTATGGCAGCCCTGCCCCCTTCCTGGATGCCGCGGTGCAGGCTGTGAGTGAAGGAGGTGAGGCTAAGGCTGGTGCCACGAGGAGCAGGGCTTGGGCTGTTTGGATGGTCCTCACTGCCCACCTCTCCCTGCAGGGCTGCTGTGTGTGACCTGCACAGACATGGCGGTGCTGGCGGGGAACAGCGGGGAGACATGCTACAGCAAGTATGGGTCCATGGCCCTCAAGAGCCGGGCCTGCCACGAGATGGTAAGCCCCCCACCCTGGGGCCGCCCTCCCACCCCAGGCAGCCAGGGCTGGATCCGTGCCCAGATGTGAGTGACACACACCTCTCTAACCAGCAGAGTTGCTCAGAGCACAGGCTGCCCGTCTCGGTCATTGCGGGCCACTGGCTTTGCCCAGGCCAAGGTCGGAGTGGGTGGTTCCTTTATTCCTTCTAGTATTGTGAATTTTAAAAACTTTTCAAAATTGTCCTTTGTGAGGCAGTTTTTCCAGCGTAGGCTCAGATCTGGGTTTGAAACCTATCTTTGCTGGTGTCTTTAGGCAACAAGTGACTTTTTTCTGGGCCTCAGTTTTTGCATCTGTAAAGCGAGTGTGATGATGGCGCCAACCCCATGGGCTTGTTATGGGGATTCAAGAAGGCAGGGGTAGGAGGCACTCTTGTCCTTGTTCCTTAAGGGCCCTGTCATCAGAGCACTCTGGCAAACACCTCCTCGTTTGCCTTGTTGGAGTCTCACAGTGGTTTCTGGCAAGAAAGCCCTGGCAGTTCTGCAGCGCCCAGTGTCCCCACACTTCCTACTCACAGAGCCCCTGGTGGCTGGGACTCAGGTCCTTGCCCACAGCCCACCCCAAGGGGTACTGATGTCAGTGCCTATCAAATCCTCAGTTTCCAGGCCATGTGTTCCTTTGCTCACTTAGTGCCCCAGCAGGGCTCTGGAGAGACAGGGGCTGCTGAGCTCTAGAAGATGAGCTCACTGAGGCACAGAGAGGTGGAGCTCACTTGCTGAGGGTCACACAGCCAGGACGTGACAGGGCTGGGACTGGAACCCAGGGAGCCTGCTCCAGCCTACACTGTGAGCTGCTTCTCGGGGAGGGGGAGTGGCAGGGGCCAGGTGCTAATGCCCATCCCCTGGGCACCAGGCCCTGAGGATCATCCTGCACAGCCTCGACCTCCGGGCCAACTGCTACCAGCGCTTCATCGTGCCATTGCTCAGCATCAGTGCTGACTTCTACATCCGAGTGTTTGTCCGCGTCTTCACCGGCCAGGCCAAAGTCAAGGCCTCAGCCAGGTTGGCCTGGGGTCAGGGTGGGGCAGGATGGATTAAGGGAAGAGACAGGACCCTGACTGGGGGAATGGGGGATATGGTCCTGCTCTTGGGGAATGGGGGGACATGGTCCTACCCTGGGAGAATGAGGGGGGACATGGTCCTGCCTGAGAGACTGGGGGGCACGGTCCTGCCTTGGGGAGATGGGGGGCATAGTCCTGCCTTGGCGGAGTGGAGGGACAGTCCTGACTGGGAGATTAGGGGGCACGGTCATGCCTTGGGAGATGGGGGGATCTGGTCCTGCCCTGGAGAGTCTGAAGGGGACTGAGCCAGCCTTAGGGAGGAGTTGGGGTGTGGTGGCGGGCTGGACCTGGAACTTGAGCCACCCTCCCTCATCTGCAGCAAGCAGGCCCTGGTGTTCCAGTGTGTGGGTTGCGGGTCCTTCCACCTTCAGCGCCTTGGCAGAGTATCAGCAGCCTCCGGAAAACAGTGAGCAAGGGTCGGCTGGGAAGGAAGGCGGCGGAAGGGGCTTCCTGGGTTACCACTCCCTAAACGCCCCTCTTCCCACAGGGTCAAGTTCTCTACGGCTTGCGGTCCCCCCGTGGCGCCAGACTGCGAGCACTGTGGGCAGAGACACCAGGTGGGGCCAGGCCAGTGGAGGCGGAGGTGGGCATGGGGACACTCGAGCACAGCCCTGCCCATATGACCCCCGTGTGTCCACAGCTTGGCGGCCCCATGTGGGCAGAGCCCATCCATGACCTGGACTTTGTGGGCCGCGTCCTGGAGGCTGTGAATGCCAACCCCAGCCGTTTCCACACCTCCGAGCGGATCCGCGGGGTCCTGAGCGTTGTCACTGAGGTGGGAGCCAGGCTGTGATTGGGGGGGCTCTACCCATAGCCGTGCCTGTCCCCTGCACATCCGCCCCGTGCCCACCTGTCCCCCTGCAGGAGCTCCCGGACGTGCCCCTCTACTACACACTGGACCAGCTGAGCAGCACCATCCACTGCAGCACGCCCAGCCTCCTGCAGCTGCGGTGAGGCCCCCAAGGGTGCCCTGGGCACGTCAGGCTCTCCGGCCTCCGCGGCCACGTGGAGATAAGCTCGACTCCAGCCAGGGCTCTCAGCGCACGCAAAGTGCTTAGAACAGGGCGTGGCGCCCTCACCACCCGGAGAGTCTTTCTATTATAGTCCATGGTACTGTGTGGTCCACGTGGTCATGGGGAGTTGTGCAGCCACGCCATCCATGGAGCCCCACTCACACCACACGGGCCAGCTGGGCTCTGGGCCCAGCCCCCATCACAGCCCTTCCCTCCCCAGGTCGGCCCTCCTCCATGCTGGCTTCAGGGTCTCCCTCTCCCATGCCTGTAAGAATGCCGTGAAGACCGACGCCCCGTCCTCAGTTCTCTGGGACATCATGCGCTGCTGGGTGAGGGCTGCTTGACTAGAGGGAAGGGGCAGGGGATGGATGCCTGAGGCCTCTCCTGGCCCAGTGTCTCCTGACCCCTGACTCTGCTGCCCAGGAGAAGGAGTGTCCAGTGAAACGCGAGCGGCTGTCAGATACCACTCCGGCGTTCCGCATTCTCAGTGTGGAGCCCAGGTACAGACGCACAGGCATGGGCACAGACATGTGAACCCACAGGCTTAGGAAACACACACGTGTGCAGGCACAGACACTTCCCCACATAGACACAGGCTTGGTGTTCAAATGAGATTCAGAACCCATCTTCCTCCCCTCTTCCCCCTCACTGGGACCAGTGCAGTCTCCTCCCTGGTCCCTGGCTCCTGCCCTCGCCCCCCACAGCAGCCAGAGGGCGCCAGTGAACACCTGAGTCAGGGCACGTCTCTCCTCTACTCAGAACCCTCTATGGCTCCCATCTCAAAAACCAAAAAACCCAAACCTATTGCCCTTGAGTCGATTCCGATTCACAGTGACCCTATAGGACAGAGTAGCTGCCCCATAGGGTTTCCAAGGCTGTCATCTTTACGGAAGCAGACTGCCACATCTTTCTCCCGTGCAGCAGCTGGTGGGTTCAAACCACCAACCTCGGTTAGCAGCTGAGCGCTTAGCCACTGTGCCACCACGGTTCCTTGGCTCCCACCTCACTTGGGGTAAAAGCTCAAGTCCTCCCTGCAGCCCACAGGTCCTGCACGATCCTCCCAAAACCCTCCCTTCCCTCATCTCTTCCCACTCCCTTGCTCACTAGGCTCCAGCTGCATAAGCCATCTCACTCAAACACACCCAATGCGGTCCAGCCTCTGGGCCTTTGCGTGGGCTGTGCCCTCTGCCTGGAGAGCCCTTCCCCATATCCCCCGACACTCCTCCCTCATCTCCTTCAGGTCTCTGCACGTGTCTCTCCTCAGTGAGGCCCTGTCTGCCCCCCCATCCGGCATTACATCCCTTCCTCAGGCTCCCCATTCCCTTTACTCTGCTCCGTTTTCCCCTCAAAAAAACCTCTATCTTACTCCCTAACACACAATATCATTTGCTTATTTCTGATTTATACTGTTGCCTGTCTCCCACATGAGAATGTCAGCTGCAGAAGGCACAAGGGTTTTTATCCCTTTTTTCCACTGTTCCCAGCACCAAGAACAGTGCAGGCACACAGTAGGCGCTCAGTAAATGTTTATTAAGTGAATGAAAGAATTTGGACACACGGGCAGACAGTCTTCACAAGGCACATACACGCTGCACCAACGTAGGCAGACCCCAGGGGCTGGCGCTGCACATGTAATGGCCCCTGCCTCTCGCCTCCCCCGCCCCCAGTCTGCAGGCCAACTTCACCATCCGGGGAGATGCCAACCCCATCTCTCGCCAGCGAGGACTCAAGCGCTTCCAGGCCAACCCCGAGGCCAACTGGGGCCCCCGGCCGCGTGCCCGTCCAGGGTGAGTAGAGTGTTGGTGGGGGTTCAGCTGAGTAGGGTGGGCAAAGACCAACTGGGTCCCAGTGCCCATCTCCCTACACAGGGGCAAGGCGGCAGGCCGTGCCGTAGAGGAGAGGCGCAGGCTGCTCCAGAATAAGCGGAAGGAGCCGGCTGAGGACCCGGCCCAGCGGGCTGCTCGGCTCAAGACATTTCCCTGCAAGAGGTTCAAGAAGGTGAGCCTCCCCACTTCCTGCCAGTGCAGGGCACGCAGGTCCGCCCAGGCAGCCGCAGGCCCTGGGTAGCAGGGCAGAGCCAAGATGCAGACAGCACCACGAGTAGTGACACCTGGCAATGAGCTTCCCATGTAGGAGTGGAACCCAGGGGAGCCTGCCCAGCTCTGGGCTGGGGTTCACACCCACCACCCTCCCATCAGGGCACTTGTCAACACGGGGACCAGTGCTGCTATTCCCACAGCCCCACGACACCCCGGCCTGCCGCTGATGCTGCCCCCACTGACTGACTAGCAACCCCAGGCCACCGCTGGACAGGCACAGACTGAACCAATAAAGAGATGTCATTTTCCCCCAACTGTCATTCGTTTGAGTGGGGAGGTTGCCTGTGGTCTATCTGTCTCTGTCTGAGGGGCTTTGCCCATCTGTCCCGCTGCATGTCTGGGGTCTGTTCATCTGTCCTTCTGTTTTAACTTCCTGGGGGAGTTCTGTGGACTGCCTGTCCAGGAGGGTGTTTGTTCCTGCGTGGCTGGGATGTTGGCAGTTTTTCTGACTAGGGTATTGTGTCTGCGAGGCGATGTGTCCCCAGCATGGGGCATTTTCTCGCCCCAGAGCTGGCGCCTGCGGTTCCCGACGCGGCCACGGGGCGGCAGTCGTGCGCGGGCGCCCGCGGGGCTTTTGCCCCACCTACCCTCAGTCGCGAGCTCCTGGCCTCGGACACGCGCGCATGCGGCGGCTTTCGCCATTGAACCCCCACGTGGCCTGGCGTCGCCACTGCCTCCTCGCCGCCTAGTTTCTTTGGCCCAGTTCCCTCGGGGCCGTGATGGCGGAAGCCAGACCGGAACCAGGCGCCCTGTGCATCCGTTCCAGACCAGGTGCTTCCTGCCCAGTTGCCCGAGGGTTTGTGCAGTGAGGCCCAGGCCGGATTGCTGCCTGTCAGAGCAGGGAGGGTCTAACGTTAACGGAGAACTCTGGGGCAGAATCTCCACTCCGCCACGTGCTAGTTTTGGAACCCTGCACCCGTCACCTCGCTATGTGTCGCCATCCCTTTCTGTAAAATGATACTTGGAAAATCTTCCTCCCAAGGGTTAACTTATGTGCTCAGAACATTAGCTGTTATTTCCCTGGGGAAACTAGGATGGTTGCTTGTGGGGGCCTGGGCTTCACACATCCTTGGGAGGGGGTGGGCTTGTTGGTGCTGGGTGACAACCGAGGTTCTGCCTGGGGCTCGGCAGTCATCCAGATACCCACAGTAAAGCATGGCTGACCCAGGTGGGAAAAGTGGGGGATAAGGGACAGTCTTGTCACTGCTACCTAGTTGTAACCTGGGCCCCTCCCTTTATGACGTTGCAGAGAGGTCTGAGCTCCACCCCTACTCCAGGGCACCTGCCCAACACCGCCTTCTATGACCTTCAATCCCCATACAAAAGTGGCCTAGTGCTGTGGGGTGAGGGCAAGGGGCCACCTAGTTGGGGTTATGTGGTCCCGTGGTCAAGAGGCCTAGAATTGGGGTGTCCGCTACAAGGTCTCATCAGACCTGGCATCCAGCTGTGTCGCTTCCTCTCACCTCCCTGGGCTTGGAAAGTTGGCGTGGGTAGTGTGCTGGGGGTCCAGGACACCTGCCCAAGTCGCACACCTGAGGCCAGACTGACAAGAGCTGTCCCCATTCCGGGGCCCCACTCCAGGGAGGAGTGGCAAAAAGGCCGGGAGGGGCTCTGTAAAAAGAGGAACCAGGCGGAGGGGGAGGGGACCCAGGTCACCCAGCCCGGTTGGGCCGGAAAGGGCCCTCCCCCACCCCCATCAGCACGACACTCGGGCAGGGGGCATTTAAAGCAAGAGGCCAGACTCAGGCGACACGAGGCAACAGGTTCCTTGCCTCAGTTTCCCCTCTGCTTGGGTCTGGGCGCCTCCCCACCCCCACCCACTCTCCCGCTGCGCGCTTCCGTGCCTGGGGGGCCCCTGGGGTGACAGGCCGAGTCCTGCCTGCGCCGGCCGGGGGCGGGGCCCGGAGGCCCGCGCTCAGAGGTCCCCGCCCGCCGATTTCCTCCGGGGTCAGCGCGGCTCCTTATCAGGCGCGGCCAGGCGGCCAGGCCCTTATCTGCGCCCGCCCAGCATCCTCCAGCCTCTGCGCTGGGCAAGGGAGGAAGCCGGGCCGGGGAGAGGGCGGTCCAGCCAGAGTGCTCACTTTCTCTCGGGGGGGACAAAGGCGCCGACGCAGCCGCCAGGCCCTCAGGACCCTAGAGGAGGCCCGGCCCAACAGCATGGTCCAGACGGGGCAGCGGACTGTGGGCTGTGTGCACAGAGGCCACGCCTGAAGCCGAACTTGAATCCTGGCCCCAAGGGGCCCAAGCCCAGGCACTCACCAGGCGGTGGGACCAGTGCTGGGGTAAGAGGGGGGCCGGCCTGAAGGGTCTGGGATCTGCCTGCATTCATTCCTTCATTCATTCATGGGGCTGGCCCATGAAGTGAGAGGCCAGGCCAGCTTCCTCAGGGCCTAGTTGGGACCCTCCCCAGGAAGACAAGGCAGAGGGGCTAGGAGGGCCCAGACTTTTTGGGGACACCCCAGGTCTTGGGGCCAAGAGTGAACAGAGACATTGAAGCAGGGTACAAAATTGGGTGCCAACCTGGGGGACTCCACAGGGAGGGTTAGAGCATGCAACATGACTGTACTAGGCAGTGAGGTCAGTGTTTAGAGGCCCTGGGGTCAGCATTTGGAGTCACAGTGTCAATAGTGGGTCCACCGGGCTAGCAAGGGGGACATTTTTAGGGGATGAGGAGTCACTGGACTAATCATGGAAGGCTCAGACATGGAGGCAGAGTCAACAGGAGGAGCCTCAGAGACACATCTGAGGGCTATGGGGCCAACCTGGGCATCAGAGAAGGGTCAGAGGTCAATCTTGGAGAGGTTTCATAGTCACATGGCATTGATGAGTCAATGAGGGGTCTCAGGATCAGCTCTGAGGGTTACAAAGTTAGCCTGCAGGGTCAGTGGAGGGTCAGAGGGTCAATTCGGGGTTTGGGGGATCCCAGGATCAGCCAGGGGATCCCTGCATTGTCCCCCCAGGCTGCAGGTGGGGGGGATCTTAGAAGAAGGTAAATTTGCTCAGTGGCTAGACGATGGAGGCCCTCAGGTAGCTCAGAGATGGCCCTGTGGGGCCTAGTACCTCCATGGGCGCCTTCTGCCCTTGCACTGGACAGTATCTGAGCCCACCCACCACCTGCCTAGCCTTTGCCCACTGAACCCCGCCCCCAGGCCCTCCAGCCCTCCAGCTCTCTTAGGTGTGGGGGGTGGCAGCTGGGTCCTCCCTCCACACTGGCTTCCTTCCCTCCCACAGGTGAGCACCCCCCTCGGGGTCCATGTGCCCGCCCCAGGCCCAGGCAGAGGTGGGCCCCACCATGACTGAGAAGGCAGAGATGGTGTGTGGCCCCAGCCCAGCGCCCACCCCACCCCCTGAGCCAGCCTCGCCTGGGCCCCCAAAGGTGGAGGAGGTGGGCCACCCAGGTTCCTCACCCTCCAGGCTGCCCCCCGGGGTGCCGGTGATCAGCCTGGGCCACACCAGGCCCCCAGGGGCAGGCGTCCCCACCACGGAGCTGACTGCCCTGCGGCCCCCTCTTCTGCAACTCTCTGCCCTAGGAACTGCCCCTCCCCCCCTGGCCCTGCATTACCACCCTCACCCCTTCCTCAACAGGTCAGTGGGGACTAGGACCTGGGGGGCTGGGGGCTAGGGGGCCTTGCCCACAAAGCGTTAGTGACCCACAACCCCTTACAGCCTCTACATTGGGCCGGCAGGACCTTTCGGCATCTTCCCTAGCAGCCGGCTGAAACGGAGACCAAGTCACTGTGAGCTGGACCTGGCTGAGGGTGAGCATGGGTGTGTGTGTGTGCGTGTACACGTGTAGGTGTGCTGAAGGAACCACCTGTCTCTGCATGGGGCCCAGGTCTGTGTCCCATACCCTTCCACAAGGAGAGACGTTTCAAACACACACACACACACACACACACACACACACACACACACACACACACAGAGCAAGCCCATGTGGGACAAGCTAGACCTCTATGCAAAACCACAGTCCCATAGTACACAACTGCAGCCACCCCAACAAGCCAAGCAGCACAGCCACGACGAGTCATGGCAAAACACACAGCCCCACGTGGCACAGTGCAAACAGGATGACAGCTCCACGCAGATGTACAGCCACACAGGAGACAGCCACAGAACCACATCCACACAAGGGACAGCCACGGAACCACAGCCACAGAACCACAGCCGTATAGAGGACAGCCACAGAACCCCACCTACACAGGAGATAGTCCCATAATCACAGCTACACGGCAACTGCCACACACATCCACAGCCATTCCAGTATACCACAAATCACAGAGCCACAGAAGACACCAACAGGACCACAGTCACAATGAGACTACTTCTCAGACTCATAAAAACACCCAGCCACACCAAGGGGCCAGACCCACTCAGAATGAGCGCTAGCCAGACTGGCAGTCACGGAGAAACACTCCCTTGGGAATCTCAGCCATAGGCATTAAAGTGTGAGAATCACTGGTATTGAAGGCAGGACAGCCATCTGCAGCTGGGACAGGGCCTGTGATTGTCACAGCTCTTAGAGGGGATGGTAAGGAGAGGGCAGGGAGGTTCCTAACTGGTAGAGGAGCTGCCTGGGTTAGGCCCCCGCGAGGGTAGGGGGTGCCAGAAGTGAGGGCGCCGGGGGCGCCCTCTGGGCCTCATTGCCAGTCCTTCCCGCCTGTCTGCAGGTCACCAGCCCCAGAAGGTGGCCCGGCGCGTGTTCACCAACAGCCGCGAGCGCTGGCGACAGCAGAACGTGAACGGCGCCTTCGCTGAGCTCAGGAAGCTTCTGCCAACGCACCCGCCCGACAGGAAGCTGAGCAAGAACGAGGTGCTCCGCCTGGCCATGAAGTACATCGGCTTCCTGGTGCGGCTGCTGCGTGACCAGGCGGCCGCGCTGGCCGCGGGCCCCG
>NW_004444194.1:1717489-1726494 GCF_000243295.1 Trichechus manatus latirostris
CGCCAGCCCCGACGACTGCCCCGCCGGGGCGGCGCGGCCCATCAAGACCGAGCGGGGCCTGCTGGAGCAGGCGGCCGTGGGCCCGGAGGTGCGGTGATCCTGCGGCACCGGCACCGGGGACTCAGCCCAGGGCCGTTGAGGCTGTGACGCGCTGCGCCTGCGCCAAAGGGACGGGCCTGGGAGTGTACTCCCCCGAAGAGGGACCGGTGAGGACGTCCATAACAGGGATAATGGTCTGGGGGTCGACTGGAAGGGCGACCGTCGTCCTCAGGGCCCCGCAGACCCTTTTATCACCCACACCAGCTGGAAATGGCCTTGCTCGCGTCCCCTTCCCCGGGGCTAGGTCCAGGAATCAACATGGCAGAGCGGACATAAAATCCAAGTGGTGCTTCTTTATTCCGGGCTGGGGCCACCGGGGCAGATCGGGGAGCCTTCGCCTTTCTCACCGGCGCCCCCTCCTGGGGACTCAGGCATAGCTGCTCCTCGACGGCGGCCGCTACGCGCCTGGTGGCTGGGAGGAGCAGATGGGCGCGGGGAACCCACCCCAGCGACCGGACCCCGTCCCGCACGACGACGCTAGCGAAGGCTCGGGCGCTCTTGCTTTGTTTTTCTTTATTTCTTTATTTCACATACACAGTAGCCATTCAATGGAGAAGCCGGAGAGAGTCAGGCAAAGATGGTATAACAGAAGCGCAGTGACGGGGGCGGGGCGGGGCGGGAGGGAACATACGGGCTGGCTGCCTACTTGCATTCCGCTAGGACACTGAAAACCCAGAAAACAAAACAGACAGTAAACTACCCTTGTTTCTTATGTATCTCAGTGCAGAGACGGGGGTGGAGGGCAGAGAGAGGGAACCAGGCTGAAGGAGGAGGAGCGGAGGGACGGGGACGCTAAGGGGAAGCACACCAAATCCATTAGTACTATATATAGAGATACTCGTATATACTGCGTTTCTTAGCCTAAGAAGAAACTTGTTTGACGGGACGGGCGGCCTTTGCGGTCCGCGATGCTGGTGCTGGTCGGGCGCACGGATCTCCCGGGGAGGTTGGGGGGGCCGCAGCGGGGCTGGCCCAGGCTGGCTGAAGGGGGGGAGGGGGCGCCCCGAGGGTGGAGGGAGTGGGGGAGCAGAGGCGGGGCTGGGGTGCCCCTCGGGCTCTCGATTGGGGGACGAAAGTTCTCGTTACTTTATTGCTCCTTTATTTTCTCTCGTGTGGTGGGTTCGTTCAGCACGGTCGGGGTGGGGAAGTGGTGGTGGGTCGTCTGAGCCACCCGGCCCCTCTGGGACCCAGAGCGCGGCGTCCGCTCCGCCAGCACGGGGGTGAGAGAACAAGGCACTAGGTCTGCCGGCCAGCGCAGGGGCGGGTGTGTAAGGCAGTCGACGGGCTGGTTGCGGGGTGGGGGGACTGTGTGCGGGCCGTGTGCGTGCGTGCGTGCGTTGCGTGGGCCTGGGCCGATCCATCGTCAGCATGGCCGGTCCTGTCCTGGAGCGTCGAACCTTCCCCGCGCTCCCCGGAAGGGACCAGGGGTGGATGGGTGGGAGGAATGATGTTGAGAGGGGCGCTGGGGTGGGGTGGGAAGGAACTACCAACTTGCTGAGCGCGCTCCTGATAATGCTGGTGAGGGTCAAGTTGGCGTCTGGCTCAAAGAAGGGCGCTCAGGGCGAGGGTGGGGAGGAAGGGGGACTTTGTTCGTTGGCATTGACCTCTGCGGGGGAGGGGCCGGGATCCCCGCCGCGCCCCCGTGCCCGGGGGGGGGATGGGGCGAGGAGGGGGCACTGGGCCCCTGGGAGGGGGCGCCCGGGGAGACCCGTGGCCGGAGCAGCCCAGTCGCCGGGCGCACGCCGCTGTCCCGTTCCGTTAAAACTCAAAGGGATATGCGTGTTCCTAACAAGTGCTGGATATTTAATTGATTCATAAACTTATGTATAATAGTCTGTGGGGTTTTTAAAGTACTTTATAATGTAAAAAGCACCAGGGTTTTTATTTTTAATTATTTAAAAAATATTTCTCTCGTCCTTTTCCTTTTTTGATCTTGTGTTGGTTTTTTTTCCCCCTAATATCGAGGTTTGTTTGTTTTTTTTTTTTTAGTTCTAAAATGTGAACGTTTCCTTCAGCCCTCCCACCGAAACCGAGAACGAACGACAAAACAAACCCCAGATCATCCTCGTCAACGCAGGAAAACGACTTAAAAAAATAAAACTGAAAACGAACCAAAAAAAAAAAAAAAGGAAAAACCACTCAGCTTTCGTTATCCCCGCTCAGGGCGGGGCAGGCCCGGTTCTTTAGCGTCCCCAGAGCCGCGAGGACATTACAACAAAAATAGAAAATTTTTTTCCTTAACAATCTCTTAACATACAAAGATAGGAAAACTCTCCGATGCATTGCACTTGGTTCAATGAAAAAAAAAAAAGTTAATCTCCCCCATATACATATTTTTGTGGGGTGTTTTTTTTCCTCTCTTCTAACACGTCCCCACATTTCCTGTCGCCCTCGTTGCCCCTCGCTCGCCCCTAACAACGACACTTGGGAAAGGAGAGGTGGCCCCGCCCGCCCCGCGCAGCCCCTCGCCGGGCTCGCCCCGGCCCGGGCCCAGCTGGCCTGCAGCTTCCGACCTCGCCCGAGAGCGGGGAGCCAGGACGCAGGACCCCCGGATCCCGCAGGCCCCGCCGCACACGCGGCCCGATTGTCTTCGAGGGAAGGGGCGCGTGTGGCTGGGCGGGGGTCCCTTCCACTCCCTTCTCAGCTCTGACCCTGTTTAGCCAACCGAACTGGAAAATCATTGCACTTGACCAGGCGTCACGCCCGGTCCCCCCGGCCCCCCACCCCTAGCCCTCCTCCCCACAGGGAAGCTCCCACGGGGATCCCCTGCCCGCTTCGTCTCAGTCCTAGTTGTCCCCCAGGGCCGCACGCGGATGGGGGGGACTTTCTTCAATTTCCAATAAAAGCCACTCCCAGGGGCAGCTACCTCGTGGCTTCCAGCTGGGAGGTGAGCCACCCCAACCCTGTCCCTCTGCCTCAGGTAACCCAGGCCCCCGATGCCCCCCACCCACCCACGAGCTTGGGGCCACAGCGTCACAAACTAGATTCACAATAAATAAAGCCCATAACTCAGCCCTACATGGTACAATGTTGATTGACTTTCTGAGGATCCCGACCTGTGCTTTGTGTTTTCATACAGTTAGAGAGAGAGAGAGAGAGAGAGACAGAGAGAGGCACAAGACTCTGAGGAGGAGGAAAAGAGGAGGAAGAGGAGGAGCAGCGGCCCAGGAGGGGAGGACGCAGGGAGGAGGGAGTAAGGCACAGAAAGACAAGCCGGAGGGGCCAGGTCACACCCTGGGGGGGGGCGGGTGTCATACTCATGCTCCCTTCCCTCCCTGGGGACGTCTGAAGACCCTCTGGACAGGCCCCCCCACCCCCGCAACCATCCCCTGGGGAGGAGGGGGCTGTGGAGGGGGGAGCTACTTCCTGTGGTGTGTTACCAAATTGTTCCCAAGTTGCTCAAATGGAGGAGTTCCTAACCGCAACGGCGAAAGACCCAAACGATGCCCCACCCCTAAATAAAGAGTAAAAGACATTACAGCTAAAACCCGGAGAGAAGTGGCCCAAGGGGTGGTGTGGTGGAGGAAGGGGGACAGAGAAAGCTCCAAAACACTTTTGAGAAGTGCCACGGCCAACATCCCCAAAGGATGCCTACCTAGCGCAGGCTGTGCCCTGTCCTCCGCACTCAGCTCGGCTCAGGCCCCTTCTTCTCCGGTCTCTGGGCAGCCCTAGGCAGGGCCGTCTGCATATGGGGCCATGGCGGGGACCAGTGGGGCAGAGCGAGGGCACCTGCATTAGGGGCTGGGGTGTGGGGGAGGCCTAGGGGCCATCTCCCCTCACTCGCTGCACAGCAGGAGGGTGGCTCTCCTGGTCTGTGGAGAGAGGGAAGGGGGGGGGTCTGTCGGGGTGGGATGAGGCCCGACCTTCGAGAGCATTCCAACTTTTTCCCATTGACTGTACAGAGGGGTCAGGCCCGAGAACTGCCCCTTCGGCTCAGGGTGGAGTGGCCCAACGCCCTCCATTCTGGGCTCCTGTACCGAGCTCCAGAGGGTGCGTCCCTTCCCCCACCTTGGGGCTTTTAGCCCAAGGCTGGGGCAGGGAGCAGTGGGGACTGCCTGGCCCCGCCTTGCCCAGCCTTGCCCAGTCCAGAGCATCGAGGGGAAGAAGAGGGAAGAGGCAGCGAGGGATGGAGGAGGTGGGCGCCTGGAGGGGCGAGCCCTCTCGTTCTAAACTCCTGTTTGTTGTCTTCCCCTTCGGGTCCAAGTTGAGGGGGGGTTCCCCTAGAAGGGGGTGAGGGGGGCAGACCCCTTCAGAACCATGCTGGTTGCTTTGTTTGGGGATTCTGTTCCTTCCCCAGAAGGCCAGGATGGGGTGGGGAAGGAAGGCAATTCTGCATCCCTTTCTTTCGTTTTGTCTTTTACTTGACAGAGTCTGTTTTGTATGTTTCTTTCTGCTTGGCTGCTGGTGCACAGCTCCACCCGAGACCCCTTGAGGGTCCTCCGAGAACTGGGCTGCTTCTGGGGGCCTGCAGGGGCCCCGGGCTGGAGGAGAGAAGGGCTGAGTGGCTGACGTAGTCTAATTTTTGCTTTTCGGTGGGGCTGGGCTGGGGGATTTTTCCATGTCTCAAAATTTCTTCTGCCCCCTTTTGAGGAACCTCTTCTTTTTATTTTGTCTTTTCTTTTGTCGATCTTATCAGAGGAACCAGGACTGAAACGGGACAAAAAAGAGGAGATGCTGAAAAGAGCTGAAGTAGCTCCCACCTGGCCACATGACTGCAGGCCGAGCTGAGGCGGGCTCCGGGGTGTTGGGCAGCCAAGCCCCACAGAAAAGAGCTGCACCCTCATTCTCTCTGGCCTCCTAAGGGAATCCCGCCCCCCTGAGACCCTGCCCCCAGTGCTACAGAGTCCAGCTGGCCTTCCCGTGGGCACTGCGCCCAGCGGGTGGGACCCCGTGGCTGGTGCTGGCACAGACCTGGGATCTGGCCGTGTTTCCAATTGTTTAGGTCTTTGTGTGGGTTCTGGAGGGTGGGGAGGATGCCAGGCTGAGGCTTTGGTCCCTGAGGGGTCTTGGGAGTCGGTGGGGTGGCCCAGCTTCTGCTTAGTGCTCTCTCTGTCGCTTTGGATTAGAAGCAGAAATTCCCGTCTGTACACCCGAGCCAAGGTCCCACAAGCTGAAAGCCTGGGGGCACCACATGGCTTTAGTCCCTAGCAGTGCCAGGCCTGGGCCAGGGGCCCTGAAGCCCACCATTAACGACCCTCCACACTTGGGGCACCAGACGCTAGGGAAGGACCTGAGGCTCCCCAGCCGGCGCAGCTTCCTGCAGGATGCCAGCAGGGGGCGCCGCCTTCCCACAGACAGGGTCTTTGTTGGCAGGCTTAACACACAGCACACCCAGGGTGGACCCAGGGGCTGGGCTGCTTTCAACTGCCCTCCACCAAAGGCCTCCAGCTCCACCTTTCAGTCCAGAGGCGGGGCCAGAGCCCTCCTTCGCTGTCTACTCTGTCTGGGTGAGCCTGGTGGTACCCTCAGGGCAAAATGGGCGTCCCTAAAAATGCATCTCTGGGCCTCTCCCTGGTGCTGGGTCATAGACCTGGGAGCTGCAGGGCCAGGCAGAGCTAACTACAGAGCCCCCACTGGGTACTGTCTCATCCACTCTTGCCCCAGCCCTGTGCAGAGGCCGAGGGGCACACGTAGGGTAGGTGACTTGCCCAAGGTCACCTGCCTGTAGGCGGCCCAGCCAGGACTCAAATCCCAACAGCTGCCTGTTCCGCCTCTCCGGACTTGTGTGCCAAGACAAGAGGATTATGGGGAAGCTGCCGCTGGGGTGGCCAGAACCCCCGCACCTGCCTCGGGCTGTGGCAGCCATGTCAGAATGGTGGTCTGAGGGGATGAGGTCAGCCCAAAGTCCAGACAGAATCTTATAGGAAATTTTCCGATTTTGAGAACTGTTTTGGTTAAACAGAATATGCCTGCAGGCCAGACCTGCCCCTCAGGCTCTGGTTTGGAACCTCAAGGTGTTGTCCACTGTGAGATGGAGACACCAAGTTTTAGAGCTAAAAGGGGCCTCTGAGTTCATCTAGAAATTTCTGCAACAATGGAAATGTTCTCTAATTTGTGCTGTCCATTGCAATAGCCACTAGCCACATGTGGCTTCTGAATGCTTTAAATGTGGCTAGTGTAACTGAGGAACTAAATTTTTCTTCTTACTTAATGTTAATTAATTTAAATTTAAATAACCACGTGTGGCCAGGGGCGACCACATTGGAACCTGCAGATCAGGGGCAGCTAGGAATGTTGCGGGGTTTGGGACCGCTACAATGATGGGATGCGGCTGGCATTTACTGGGCGGGCAGAGATGCTAAACTTCCTGCCCCAGCTAGACAAAGCACACAAGGGCAAGCGGCCCTCCCCACAGGGCTCCTGGAGCACCTGCTGCAAAGCCCAACCCCATCAATTGACTAAAGGCCAGACGGGCTCAAGGGGCCTGGCAAAGCTAGGGCCTCCTGCATCCTCAGAGTCAGCAGGGGAGGGCTGCGTCAGCAGCCAGCTCCTGGGCTTCCGGTCCTGGCTCAGGACAGGAGCTGCTGGGTAAGCCCTTGCAGGGGGGCTCAGGCCTCAGGGTTCTCCGGGACTCTCTTTCCCAGGGGAAGACTACTGGAACCCTTACACTACTGCCCTGCAGGGAAGGCCCGGCTCTGGGCCCAGCCTCCCCCTCTGCTCTTGGCAAGGCAAGCCAAGGCCCCGGGGGCTAGCCCCTTTGGGGTTTGAGCTGCGTGGTGGGGACACAGCTGCCAGTGCTCAGAGAGGGTGGGTCTTCCTCAGAGGAGGGAGACTCCGTTCCAGGACTGGAGTTAGGGACAAAGGCGGCTGCAAAGGGGCTCCCTGATGCCTCCCCGCGGATCCCAGGACCTGGGGATCTGCTGCCAAAGCCAGAGGTCTTTTTCTGCTCACCCCTCCCTGCTTCCTGAGCCAGGTCCAAAACTGATTAAAACTAAGTAAAAAGCGCTGCCCAGGGAATGACAAAATTACTAAAATTCTCTTTTCTTCCCTCATTCTATTGTTCTCTCTCCATCTGGTGCTCCAGAGATCAGCTAAAGTCACTCGTTACTGTGGTAACCGCCCCCACTGTACCCCCCATGCTGGCGCAGCCGCCGCCTGCCCCAGGCCCGAGGGCTCCCAGCCTGGCTTGTCCAGCTCTGGTCCTCCCCCCGTGGACACACCTGCCTGTTCAGTGGCACCCCCACCCCAGGCCCAAGCGCAAACAAGGGGGAGAAAAACTGTTTCCCCAACTTGCCTCAAACTTTGACTTGGCTCCAACATCTCCAAGCAAAGTGAGCAAAGCGAGTGAAGAAGGGAAAGCAAACGGAGGAGGAGGCGAGTGAGGCAGCGGCGGAAGAGGGGAGAGCAGGCAGGCTCAGGGCAGTGGTTCCAGCGCAAGCTCGAAGAGCTGCTGGCGGCTCAGGGCAGTGGGAGGGAGGAGGGAGGTGGGAGGAGGGAGGGAGCCATTTCGCCTCAGTGCCAGCCCAGAGCCAGGGGAGTGGCCCGCCTGGTGTCCCTTCCTCTGGCACCCCCTCCCGCCCTCTGCCAGCAGGGCTCCCTCGGCCTCCCTGGCACAGAGTGGAGGGGGCTGGCTCCAGCCCCTGCTTGGAGCCATTGTTTTTCTTCTCAACACCCCCAAGTTCAAGTTCATCTGGGTGTTACATCATGTCTGGTTGCTCCTGGAAACCAGACGGGTCAGACGTGACTCTGGGGAAAGGGGGTGGGAAGCTGGAAAGGGGTGAAGTTCTCTTTCCCTCCCCTCCTTGCCACTAGGGAGCTCTGAAGTTTGAAGTTTGACAAGTTTTTTTGGCCTTTTTTTTCCCTTTGAGGGAGGGAAAGGGAAAAAAAAAAAACAAAAAAAACTCTCAAACCACACACACAAAACTTCCATCCACCAACTTTCTCTGCTTCAGAGCAGACACGTAACAGGAGCCTGAAGAGGCACCCCGGGGCTCTGGGTAGAGGTGGATTTCCTGGGGCTGAGGAAGCTTAAGCTTTGGGGCCCCTCCAAGGCCCTGGGCTCACAAGGCTGTGTTTATGTAAAATTTGCAAAAGAGAGATACTTTTCTTCTTTTCCAAAATGGAGGACTCCACATTGTAAGAGCCACACATCCCCTAAAACTGCATCTGCTTTGCTACCAAGACTGGCCCTCCCTGTTCCCCAGGGCCCTGGCCTCTGCAGGACTATCCCCAGCCTCTTGGGGACAGACAGTGGGGAGGCCCATGCGTGTGCATGACTTCGCACACGTGCAAGTGTAAAGGCGCGCCCAGGGACCTCCAGCGGGAGGGCTGAGGGGCTGGCCCATCTCCTTTCCTTGTGAGAACTGGGGGTGGTGTCAGCAGGGCACGGAGCAGGGGTGGGGGCTCAGCAGCTTGGCCTTCCCTCTAACAGGATTCATCTGGACTCTGGGGAGGAGCCTCCTGGGCAGCAGCGGGCCCTGCCCTGCCCTTGGTGCCAGAGTCTCCAGGCACGAAGCCCATGGCCTGTTCTGTCCTCCCCCACCCCTCGCCCAGCCCACCCAAAGCCAGGGAAGAGAGAAGGGCTGGGGGCCAGAACTTCCCGCCGGAGCAGGAGGAGCAGGAGGAAAGCAAAGAGGCGGGAGCTGTCCTTCTTCCGGATGGTGCCTCAGTCCCAGGCTTCCATCTTTGCTTCCATCAGGCCTGACCCAGAATGCCTCCAGCCCTGGGTCCTTGGCAGCCTTCCCCAGGGCCAGGGCTGTCAGAGCTAATTATCCAATTAGCTGATTAGCCAGGGAGCCTGGGGGCTGCCTGGGGAGGCAGGCTCAGCTGGGCGTATGAAAAAGCCTGGGCCCTCCAACCCTGCCCCGCGGCCCCTTCTCCCTGATTGGCTCGAAGGACCCCTTCCTAACACCAAGATGCCCCAGCTCAGGCCGCTCCCTGGTCCACTCCCGCTCCACCCCCCCACC